>NW_027150654.1:0-281120 GCF_020800215.1 Phytophthora ramorum
GCGTGTTTAATATTACCGGCAAGAACGCCACTCGCCATGTTGTGCTGGCTACTCAAGCGCATCAGACGATGGGGGAGAATATCGCCAACGTGTTCGGCACCAAGTTTTTCAGAACTTGGTACACGTGGACTTTGAGCTGTGTAGTATGAACAAGGAGAGAGATGATAAGGACAGGGCAAGTGGTGATGACAATGACAGTGAAAAAAAGCTCTGAGATGGAAGAGGAAGAGGATACTTTGAGTGGACAGGTGCGCAAGGTGGAGGGATACGTTTCCAAAGTTGGAGCTGGGGTCGGCCGAAGCGACAACGACCGGCAGTTCTTCTTCATCAATGGCCGACCGTTGATTTGCCAAAGGTACGTACAATGTTTGAGCAGTTGGAAGTGAGTTTGGATACCTAACACATATTATTCCTTTTATATGCTACGTGTAGATGGCCAAGATGCTGAATGAAGTGTGGCGCCAATACGAAATGAAGCAGAAGCCGGCGTGTGTACTGAACTTTCACCTTCCTCTGGCGACTACGACGTGAATGTTACTCCCGACAAACGCGAGACCTTTGTGAAGCATGTTCGTGTGGCATCTCTCCTATCAGAAACTACGTTTTGTGTATGAATCTAATCTTCGCGTTTGTTTTACATTTGACTCGATGTTTAGGAAGCAGAAATTATCGATGCCTTCAAGAGAGGTCTGAACACGTTATACGAGCCTAGCCGAGGGACATTTACAGTCCAGCCGTTGATGACAACGTTTGCTCGAGTGGCAAAACCTGAGGAGTCTACTGCTACGTCAATCCCTCATCTCCAGGCCAAAAAGACACAGCAATTGAACAGTCTGAACGCGTGCTCACTGTAGAAACCCGGGAAGACGACAACGGCAAGCCAATGGATACTGGCTCACAACGTGAAGCAACTCGAGATAACTCGGATGAGCAAAGGCCAAAGCATGCAATTGTTGAAGTCTTGCAGCCGAGGTTCCAGAGGGATCAAAGTGCTGACCGAGTGCCAGAGAGACTACGAGAAATCGAGAAAACAAAACCGGCGCCATCATCGAAAACGAGCACTGCATCTCCACCTTCATCTCCAGAAACCGTCGTCTTGGACTTGCGGAACCCTGCAAAGAGGCAGAAATTATACTCCCCTTTGCCGTCTGAATCGGCCCCTTCGACTCCAGAGGAGCACGTGTGGTCTTTCGACGAGATGCTCAAGCAGCGTCAGCAGTATTTCGAGGAAGAAGTCGAATACAAGCAGAAACACAAGACAAATCGTCTCAAGGTTCCGAAGGCATGTTCGACCTCGGTCGATAGTAACACTGTCGAGACAGACAATGCGATCGCAGCAGCAGCTTTACAGCGCGTGCTGAAGAAAGAGGATTTCAAGCGCATGGAGGTACTTGGTCAGTTCAACCTTGGCTTCATCATTGGCAAGCTGGACAACGACTTGTTCATCATTGACCAGCACGCAAGCGACGAAAAGTTCAACTACGAAACACTGCAACAGACCACAGTCATGCACCAGCAGCCTCTTGTCCGACCGCTGATGTTGGAACTGACAGCTGGAGAAGAAATGATCGTTTTGGACCATCTGGATGTGTTTGCGAAGAATGGGTTTACCTTTTTGGTAGACAAAGACGCTCCGACCACACGAAAGTTGAAGCTGCTTTCGTTGCCTTTCACGAAGCACACGCAGTTCGGTACCGAAGGTACGTAATGCCATGCACTGCCACCCAGATGAAGTGATCTAATCTTACGTCTATGTCGGGTTCAGATATTCGCGAGCTCGCATCGCTTCTCATGGACGCACCGTTAAATCCATCGACCATCCGCTTGCCTAAAGTAATGGCAATGTTTGCATCGCGAGCGTGTAGAAGTTCGATTATGATTGGAACGGCACTGCACAAGGAGGAGATGCAAAAGGTAGGCTGCACTTATATGACGCTACGAAGCAAACTAGCTGGTCTCTGACTTTTGAAACCTCGTGCCCTTGCCATCATAGATCGTTCGCAATCTCTCTGGCCTGGACCAGCCGTGGAATTGTCCACACGGTAAGCCTTGAGCTGAATTGGGTCATCTCTAGGTATCTAACATGGTCTTTTTTGCCTCCAGCCGCCCTACCCTTCGCCACTTAGTCGATCTTATGCATCTCGATGACAGCAACAGCAACAAATGAACGCGAGATATCTCTTGTACTCAAGCACGCAGTCCCGTCCGACTAGCGCGTGAGTGTGAGCCACTTTCATGTAAGGCTACCAGAATAATTATCTACCTTTGCCGCGTCTTATGGCGCTGTCCCATTTGCCATTGCAGGATTTTTGTTGCTGGAGCTCGAGGGTGGCAGTTGTTTGTGATACTTCTCGCACAGCTTGTTGTAGGCATCCACGATGACGGGGTCGTTGGGATCTCCGCGGTAATTAGCGTTAACGAACTCCGTCCACTGGCGAATGTCGTTCTCTTCGGGTGAGTGTGTGAAGCAGCCTCCTTCGCACTGGCATTCACCGCCGTATTCTTTAGGCAGGTTCTCGGGTGCAACGAATTCTAACAGAGCTTTGGTGATATCCTTCTGGCCCCGTAGCACGTGAATACGCTCGCGCGTTTTGGGGTTGACAAGGGGAGACACAAGTTTCCAGATGAGGTTGAACCAAGCCGGTGGGTTAATGATGAAAACCTGGTAAACACGCTCCGGATTGTAGGTAGCAATCACCTCGCCCCACTTCTTCGTGTAATTGACCACATCGCTCGACATGTCAGCCATCGAGATGCCTTTGATGTCGTAGATCTTGAGCATGTTGCCTTCTGGGAACGGCCGCGGGTCGACCACATTCCACATGAACTCCATCATGCGAACGTGGTGCATGATTGCCTCATTTCCGTCACACCGCGGGCCGTGAAATCATGCAGCGCCTTCCGTTGACCGCCTAGGAACTCGAAGGAAATCGGGTGCCCCAGTCTATCCTTCTTGTGGATAAAGTGCGTGAAGCACTCCTTCATGTCCGTCAACACGTGCGACGGACGTAGTAGAATTGTGTCAACGTCGTTTTCTTTTCGCCACTTCTTCGTGGTAGCGTAGCGTTCCTTCGCTTCTTCAACGTCGCCTTCGCAACCTGCCAGGAAACGGGTATCAAGCTCTAGTTCCTCGTGTTGCTCGTCTTCATCGCCGTCAGACGAACCCTCGCTCTTGCCCATCGTGATCTCCACACATTCAACACGCAACTGCTGAGCCCGCGAGAACCTTTTCGTCGTGAGCAACAGGCTGATACGCTCATGGAAGCGAGTGAGGAACAAAACGAGAGCTGACAGCCACGCCAGCAGCTCAAATGATCCGTTATCCATCGAGTTCATGACTGCTGCTACGGCTGCCAGGAACGAGGTCAGGCCCCAGAAGCGTCTGTTGGTCTCCTCCGAACCATCGAGACTGCCCAAAGCCTTCTCCGTTCGGACGGAAACATGCAGCACGTGGTCATCGCGCGGGCCATTTCCCAAGGGTTCAGCCTCCACTACAACAGGTGGACGTCCCTTCTTACCGCGAGCGAGCATCTCGCACGAGTAGAGCGCCGTGCCATTAGCCAAAGGGCCGTTCACATAAAATCGGAGAATGCTCGAGGGATACATCTCCACCAGGAAAGCTTCACCAACGGCCGGGTTGCTGATGACTACAGACTCTGGGAGTGAAGACTCGTGCTGGACAGTCACACAACTGATGCTGTTGTCCTCAGGTTGCGGACCACGCTGCAGTTTGAAGAGGGCGTCCTGGAAGAGCTGCATGGCCTTGCGCAGCGTTACCGCAATCTCCGTGCACTGTTCGGGCGTACGTGCACGCACGCGGAACACTCGACCGTCTGCGCGGATCACCGTGAGAATGCGTGGAAACTGGTCGTTCACCTCGATGTGCAAAATATCTGACAGGTGAACGGAAGAACGCACTTCACCCAGCGCCATCGACAACATCGTAGCCGAGTCATCGTCAGAAATGGATCCTGTAGCCTTAAAGCACAACATCTCCGCCGTCGTAAGCATGAAGATTCTCCACTTCCACAATGCCACGTTGGCGCTCATTCGACGACTCGCAAGCGAGCGTCCTCCCATGGTAAACGTTCCCAAATACAGGATCTCGTCCATAGTGTTGTCTTGTTCCTCCAGCAAGCAGCTGTACAAGATGCCAGGCATCGCGTTAGCGGTGCTGTTCACGAGTCCGCTGCCCAACGAGTTCAAGTTGAAGCTCCCTCGACCGCTCACCTCGGGCGTTCCTGGTGTGCCGTCCATCGACGGCAGTCTGTCCTTGCCAAGAGCCGGCGGCGTCAACGGCGCCAAGAGCATCGGCATTCTCTCCCCAGAGAGCGGCGACAACTCCGGGTCGCTCTCTCTCTCAGCAAAATTGGGGTTCGAGTTCTGCCTGGCTCTGGGAATCTTGGGGCTGCGGTATCCCGCTCGACGCTGCACCAACTGTCTCGTACACAAGTCGCACACTCGCACCTCCTTCATGATCCCCAAGTGAGGCAACGGCACTTGGTTCTTACTGTGCACGCCGCACACCGCCATGCCACAGTTGCGACAGTGATGCTGCAGTCAATCCACAAAACTCCATCAGCGATCAATAAAAACTCAATCCCAACTTAATAAACCCAGTGAAAGTATAATAAAACCCACCCGAACACGCAGCAGGCGGAGAGAAGCATTGCATACGTGACACTTTGAGTCTGCGCCGCTTTGCGGGGCCACGGGCGTCACGCCGTCCAGCGACCGCTGGCTGCTCCAGTCTCCGGTGAGCACCGTGTCCTCCCCTGCTCGTTTGGCTGTTGTTGCTCTTGAAATGCGCCAAGAAGGCGGCTTTGCGTCTCTGGAGCTCCTCGACCATCGACGATTCGGCGTCACCAGCGCTGGGCGACGCAGGGGACGGAGACGCAGAAGAGGAGGAGGAGGAGGAAGGAACCACGTCGGGCGCACGCTCGCGGACGCTTTCGCGCAGGAATCGGGGCATCGCGAGGCGTTCGCCGGCCCCCATGGTAGCAGATTACGACGCCGTGGAGAGGTCCTGTGCTGGCGTTCACCACTTGTGAAGTGGGGCACACAAAGGCCGGAACGTTGAGATGACGTGCAAGCGACACGTGATAAAATGGAAAGTTACAGGACCGGTATTCCTAATGTCCTTGCATATCTGTTTGTCACGGAAGAGGCAGTAAGCAGTATTGAGTATTCATCTTGGGCTGCTATCATACATTCCCTCCCTAATCACAGCCATGGATTACGCTGTACTGATTGGTTCCGTTTAGGTAAAGTATATGCTGTTGGTCATCGTTAAATAGTAAGGGATCCGACCCTTCGTCATGTCTCACGCTCACTTATTCGGGATATGACGCTGCAGGGTTCAATGGAACTTCACCTGGCTAAGCTGGCAGGCTTGCAATCGCTGCCGCTGTCGAGCGCTACTGCTTGCGGACGCTGCCGATACGCGTCGAACGAAACTCCTTCGCCAGGGGGATCAACTGTCGCGAGATCGGTCGCGAGGTCGTGGAGATGCTCCCGGCGACTGTCTCCATAGTCCGATGTTTACGCTTTCGACTAAGTCGCTGGATTTTAGCGAATGGATGAAGCGTATCAATCACTTTTTCAACCAGTCACAGCGCGTTTCAGCACTCACTTCAACTTGCTCTTCAAGTACAGGTACTTGCAACTTCCTGCACCGATACTTTGTCTTTTAACGCACCAGCATGGTTATCCAAAGCCGCCTCGCTGCTGGTGCGTTAGTTGGTCGGCAGCACCGTCGTGCGTTGTCAACGACTCGTCGAACTGTCGTCGAGACGGCACAGCACCCGGTTGTTGCTTTCTCGCCGACGTTCACCTGTCTATCGGACGACTAGAGCAGACAGGAACAAGCACCGCACGTCTGCAAAGAGGAGACTTCCAGCTGGATACTGCTAGGACAAATAGGTCTGTAGCTTGCTGCAGCCAGCCAAGACCCATGCAAAGTGCTGGCCTCGGCTTGCTCGAAGACTGCTCCATCGCAGAAACAGCCAGCAGAAACCATTACAAGCGATACGGGTGCCTGCCACCTCCCAGCGCGTTGACAGTATCGAGTGGATAAGAGAGTGAACGCGCTTGGCCTGCGTGAGTCAAGTGCGAGTCACAGAGTTGCTCGCACCTTGCAATCACATTGCGCTAAGCTATCCGATGGAGCATATTAATCATACGCACAACCATTGCAATGCAGGCTCCTGTTGAGCAGCGCCACCATCGACGACGGAGCCCGCGTTGGTTTCCGCTAACTGCTCCGTTCCGCGGAAAAATTCTCGGACAGACGTAGCCAGCTCATTTGCCTCTCCGCATCGCCGGTGCTGGGCTGTTGCCAGCACCACCAGCAGTCTTCTACATTCTCATTGCTGTGGAGTATAGTTTTCGCGTGCATTCGTGGAGATCAAGGGAGTGCCGGAGGCGAAAAACTGCGCGCCGTTCGGGCGGTTAGCATAGTGGGAAAAGCTGTTCTGGAGGCAAGTTGCTGCCTGGTCCGAAACTCAATATGCGCGGGCGATTTGGGGGCTCCATGGCCGATACTTGCATCTCGAGCAGCACTCCGCTCACGCCGACTCCGTACGACCCATCGGACGGAATTTCCGTGGCCTCATCCGGCGTCGGAGACGCTATCGACAGCGCTGACTTCGAGGCTGGGCACGGGTGCAGTTTAACGACACCAACAAGTGAGCTACGGTCTCCTTCAATCACCATGGACGCCCACTACGGTTGCCTGAACACGAGTACAGCCGACGGTGCTGTGTCCGAAGCCAAGAAGTCCAAATCGTTTGATTTCGCAGCGGAAGTAGAGTCTGCGCAACGTCGCCAGCGTGGTTCCTTGCAGCAGTGCTCGATCAGTTGGCAACACGTTTCGTACATCATCCAGCCCAAAACGCGCTGGTTTCCAGGTCGATTCGCACGCAACAGCTCCGATCAGCAGCGACGCCTTGAACTCGAACGTCGGCAGCCTCGAAAAATCCTGAAGAACGTGTGGGGCAGATCGGGTCCTGGGGATCTTACAGCTATCGGTCCGTCCGGAGCCGGCAAAACTACGCTGTTGGACATCCTCGCAGATCGAGTGCCGCCAGGAGGCCCCGGAGTACGCGTCGAGGGCATTGTGGACGTGAACGGTCAGCCTCGAAACCCACGCACCTTCCATTCGATCATGAACTACGTCTCGCAAGACATGGCATTTCTCGGGTCGTTTTCAGTTCTGGAAACTCTCCAAATCGCGGCAGGCCTTGGGCTGCCAAGTCACGTCCCCGCTCTCACGCGCGAGTCACGCGTACAAGACGTTATCGACGCCATGGGGCTACGGACTTGCATGAACGCAAACGTTGGAGATGTCTTCCACAAAGGGATCTCATCTGGGCAGCGCAAGAGACTGGGAATTGCTGTGGAACTTCTGTCAGATCCGGCGTTGCTCCTGCTTGACGAGCCTACCTCAGGCCTAGACGCTTCGTCGGCCCGTAGTGTCATGCAGCACATCGAACGCCTCTGCCAGGAGGGTGGCAAGAACGTGATATGCACAATTCACCAGCCATCGTCTTCCGTGTACGAAATGCTGACAAACCTGGTGATCCTAAGCAACGGCGAACTGGTGTACTTTGGTCCAGCAACAGCAGCGCTCACACATTTCTTCTCCTTGGGTTACGTGTGTCCAATGTACTCCAACCCCGAGTACTTCGTCCACTTGGTGAACCTGGATTTCCACGCCAGTTTGCATCTTGAGCCGTTCGTTCGAGCTCTCGAGGAAGGGTCAGAGCCACAGCGTTTGCGTGTCGAGGTAGCACGAGATCGCTCGATGCGGGACGTGAATCTGATCAACTACGAGATGCTTCGGGCCTTGCGCCCCTCGAGACTTGACCAGTTCTGCGTGCTGCTGCAACGGAATCTGACCAACAATTGGCGCCACCCGGGAGTGTTCTGGCTGCGTGTGCTCATGTACATCCTGCTGTCGTTCATGGTCGGTACGATGTACCTGAGCTCGAACCAGGAAATCACAAGCGCTGCCATGGTCCCTCTGCTCTTCTACGTGCAAGCCTTCCTGGTGTTCATGTCCGTTGCAGCTTTACCGGCTCTTTTGGAACAACGAGCAGTGCTGGAACGAGAAGTGCGGTCACATTCGCTGCACCTCGCAAGTTACACGACTGCCAATCTCCTCGGTGCACTGCCCGGTATCACGTTTATCTCGGTATTGGCGTCCTTCATTGTAGTGTACTTTGCTCACGTGCATTCGTTCGGGTCTTTCTTCCTGAACTTGACGTTGTCACTCGTCACTGCCGAGTCGATGATGCATCTTCTCGGAGCTGCCGTGCCGCACTACATCATGGGCATCGCACTGGGAGCCGGTCTCTTCGGTATGTTCATGCTCTGCGAAGGCTTCATGGTGCCGTTCTCCGCAATCCCTGCGTACTGGAAATGGGGCTACTATCTCGCCTTCCACACGTACTCGTTCGAGTCGTTCATGTACGAGCATTTCTCTCGAGAAGACACGGAGGAAGCGTGGGAACTGCTCAAGAGCTACGGCATGGAAAACGTCAACGTATCTCGCAACATGCTCATTCTTCTAGGCTACGCGTTAGTGCTGCAGCTCATCGGGATCCTCGTGCTGGTGCTACGCTTTGGTCGACATAAGTACCGTTAGTTTTAACAAACAAAAATGTACAAACATCTAACGGGACCACCTCAGTTGAAGTCACGTCGGACTTGTTGACGCAACAGGTAACGTGCAGCCGACTGCTCGAGACCATGCTGAAGGCGGTGATCGGCACCGCGAAGGATCGCTGGCGTCTACGTCGAATGCCTGCCCAAGTGCGCCCGAAGGACACGCAGTCGGTCATCACCGACGTAATTGTACGATGACCTGCATCTTGAGCTCCAATGCAGGCAGTTTTAACGCCTGAATCTGTGGTTTACAGGGCGATGAAAGCCAGAAGGGCACAATGCTGAGTACAGGGCCCATACTCGCGCTTATGGACGTGGTGGCTGGATCCATCGCGTACCGGTAGGGAGAGGGAGATCGACGGACAATTGTCAATATCTGACCGCGTTTGAATGCCTGACAGACTGTCCATGGGGGCAGCAGCTACCATATCGTTTGACCGCGTGGACCTGGTGAAGCCGGTGTTTCATGGGGACCATGTGCGACTGGAAGGGGAGGTCATCGGGCTGGGAAAGTCGTCCATGGCAGTGCAAGTGAGCACCTTTCGCCACGATCTCGTGACCGACACGCTCCAGCACACACACGACGCAATCATCACAATGGTGGCTATCAACCGGTTCGGGCGGCCACGGAAAGGGTTGCCAAAGCTGTTCGATGCGGACCATGGTGAATATTGCTTGAAAATGAGCGAGCTTGCTGACCAGCGAAAGGAGCTGTCAACGCAGTGGAGGCAGGAGCAAGATGCAGTGGATGGACTTGCGTTTGTAAAGCAGACAGACCTGCTACCAGCCGAGAGTAAAGCCAACTACGTATCTGTGAGCGACACGGAGGTCGAAGTGCGCAACTGTTTCCTGCCTCGCAATCTCAATCCCCACGACACGGTCTTCGGCGGCGATCTGCTGTCGTGGATGGTACGATTCCTTGCTCGAGCCACGGACAGATTGCAGCTTTTTATTCATGTTTGCTCTCACAGGACAAGATCGCCTTGCACTGCGCTCAGAAGTTCACCAGATCCGAGAAAATGGTGACCATAGCTATGAATCGCGTGCTGTTCAAGCTGCCAATTCGGATGCTTGACATGGTGAGGATGCGTGCGCGCGTCGTCAACGTCCAGTAAGTGGGCAACGAAGTTGCTAGCCACAAGAACTGACAAGTTGCTGCATTGCAGGCGCTTCCACCTGGAAGTTGAGGTCGAGGTGTTCATCCACTCGGTAATTGACGGCGACGAGCACAAGTCACACAGCGGGTGCGGTCGCTGTAGATTTACACATTCGTGTGTGCACTACTTAACAATGTTGCTGCATGCAGCTTCTTCACCGTGCTCAAATTGGACGACAAGGACAGGTTCAAGTTGATCGAGAAGGGCCTCAAGGTCGACGAGCGCAACCAGGACGAAATGCGAGTGCTCCTGAAGGCTCAGAAACGACTGAAGTTTGAGGAAGAAGATACAAACCTGTACGCACTCAAGACGCGAATCCTGTCCGGCGAGTTTGCAGCAGATCGGCGCACGCATGTGTGAGGGCACCGGCAAAGCGAAGTCGTTCGCAACGCACTGCAACCTCAAGTTGACACTATAAAACATCACTTTCATTGCTAAACATGAAGTAGGGGACCAGATGAGGGTCCTGTTTTCTTTCTCAAGCTGGCGACGAGCTCTCTGGCTCTGTTGGAGCTCCGATGTCGCCACAATCACTGTCGTCATGAGCGGTGCAGTTGGCTCTTCAAACTCCTCGGATACCTCGCAGTCCTGGTCGCATTCCTTCTCGCTGCTCTTCATCTGAATGGGGTCAAGCTGCGGGAGCTCGACAAACCGATCTCGTTGCGCCGCTTTCTGCAGCTTCGTAAGTGTCCGTAGACCCAGCACAAACTCTCCAACGATGCAGAGTAGCAGCATCGTCGGCGTAAATCCAATGCTGCCCACGAACACGAGCCCTGCAGCACACGACAACGTCGAAACAGTCAGCAACCCTCGACGTCGCCTTCGCTGATACCCGTCGTCCACTTACCGACGTAGTGCCATGGCGAGACCGGGTCGCAGTGCTCCAGCTCCACGGACACCCTAATGGGTCCGTCATCTTGAGCCAAGTCGTCCTCACTGGCGTTTGACCACCTCGCGACCACTAAATTGTAGACCGTCGCCTTGGACAGCCCTTCCTGCAGCTGGTAGCAGCTCAGCACGTTGTGGCACGCGTGGCTGTCTCCTAGAGCTGCCAAGCTGTTCATCGTCTCGTTGCTTGCCTCACTCGTCGAGTCCTGCAGTCTTCGGCCACTTCGGCCGCCTTTGAGGTCTCTCGAGTCGTAAAAGAGCACCTCCAGTGGCTGGGGAGATAGGATGTTCATGGTGTAGCACGTGTGGCCGAAGAGCGTAAGCAGGAACCGCTCGGACCTGCCCAGCAGCAGCTCGTCCTCGCACGGCACTCGTACCTGTCCGTACTTGGTGCACGACCGAAGCGCTACAAGCCCCAACGTAACACAACTCGTCACTTCACACCCCTTCAAGCACACATGCACCACGACACCCTACCGTCGCCCGACTGCGCCAGCAGCACGCCCAGCATGAATGCCAACCACGTTCTCATGACGAGATCCTCCAACGACTTGTGCGGTCTCACCAAACGAGCGGTCCGTACAGATGAATGATCGGCCGAACCGCCGTGGTTGAGCTCAAAGATCGCTTGTCTGTCGCACTGCAGGTGCAAGTCACGCCATCGCTAATCCTCGAGGAGCCCAAGCTATCGACCCGAATCCAATGGCGGTGACTCAAGCTATGGAGGGCGACTCGGCCGCGTCAATGGAGACCGTGCGCGTGTTCAAGTATGCGGCCATGGTGGTGCTGCTGGTGATCACGGGTGTGTCGGCCTTGCTGCCCCTGTGGGTGTCGAGCCACGGCACCCGCAGAGCGCAGAACCTGCTGAGTCGGAAGCTGCCGTTCGCGACGGCCGGCGTCTTCCTGGGCTCCGGACTGCTGCATCTGCTGCCGGACGCCGTCAAGCTGTACGACGAGGTGGTGGTCCGCATGGAGACGCCGCCGCATTGGATGACGACGTTCCCGAGCGTCTACCTGCTCTGTGCACTGGGCTGCTCCATCGTCTGGAGCGTGGACCTGCTCAACATGGGCAACTCGGGCAAACTCATGGCCGTAGCGAGTGCGGCGCGCCCCGACTGTACGTGCGTCCTGCAGGTTGTGGACAAGTGGTGGGGAGTAATGGAGCTTTGGTGGAGCAGATGAGACCAGCATGTACCGAGTGCAGATCCCGTCGGTCACGTCGTTCGGGTGGCGCAGTCGGTCGGTCTCCGTGGACGGCAAGGAGCGGTTCTACTCGTGCTCGTGCGGCAGCGTGCCGTCGCCGTCGCTCTTCCACCGCGCAGCCAAGGCGGAGGAAGGCACGTGTCTGCTCACGCAGAGCGGCGTCAAGGTGCGTTAGACGTATTGGCACTGTTGTGGCTCCTTGCTGAGCGCTGTGGATGGCAGGTGGTGAACAGTACGTCGGGGCCTCAGGTCGTGATGGAGTACGAGTCCGCGGCGACGGAGCTGCTACAGGAGGATCACCAGACCGAGTCTGAGGCCACAGTCAGCGAGCACATCGTGTTCTCCGGCGACAGGTACGCAACGACAAGCTACTCGGCCGGTGAAGCGAGGGCACTAACCTTTGTGCTTGGTGCCAGCTACTTCCTCCCTTATTTATTAGCAGCGCTCTTCTCGGTGCACTCGCTCATCGCCGGCTTTGCGTTGGGCGTCAACCACTCCATGAACCGGACGGCCATCGCCACCACCGTCGCCATCTTCAGCCACAAGGTAGGGAAACGGCAACTATTGGCTGACCAAGTTGAAGCGGGCCGTTACTGACTGTGTGCGGCAGTTCATCGAGGCCATGTCCGTGGGGGCCAACTTCGCCAAGGCCAAGAGCAGCATCGCAGCCCAGCGGTCCATCGCCGTGCTCACACTCTACAGCTGCATGACGCCACTGGGCATCTTCCTGGGCATGGTACTGTCCGAGTCTCTCCGCGGCAGCAGCGCGCTGGCCATGGAGGCCGTGGCGCTGAGCATTGCGGCCGGAAGCTTCATCTACCTGGCCTTCCACGAGCTCTCGGAGGAGAACGCGAGCCAGGAGACCAACGCCGCCGAGAAGCTCGCGCTCTTCTCCACGGGCATCTCGAGCATGGCCGTGCTGGCCGCCTGGGCGTAACAGCAGGAGGCTTGGGGTCCTCGACAGACATTCGGACGGTCGCCTCTTGGTATGGGGAGCCCACGCAGCGCCTTGTCATTAGTAACGGGCGCGTTCGGCGTAGCTAAAGAGTGCAATGCCATAGATATGAAGGTCGAGATGTCGTGCTGGTCTTGCACTTTGGACAGGCAGATGCAGATGCAGCCATCCATGTGCGCTCCCATCGGAGCCCGCGGTGCCCAGTGACATGACATGCTAGCGGAGTCCCCATCGTGCGGCGCGAGAGTCCGGTGGGGGACAGAGCTCGGGCCTGTGGCGCAGCGTTCGTCGCTACATGCCCAGCCCAACAGGAATATCAACTTTCATTTTTACGCGGATGGATTTTCATCTGTAAGATGGCGGGCAGCCCGCAGCGGCCACGTGCGGCCTCGATGGCGCCAGTGTGTCCACCATGTGCAGCGAGCTGCGGGCACCGGGATTCTCGCCTCGGGGCTGACTATAGCAAAAATGAGCCCCAGCTGGGCTCAAAATACTGGTCGCATTGTCAACCTGAGCCTGAAAATCGATGCGACAACAATCGCCGCGTGGCAAGATGTTGTTGGGGCTGGTGCAGCCAAGGCTTGAGCTCCGTCCGGAGCGTCTTTGAAGTTGCCTCTCTCGGCCGGACAAAGCATGTGCTTCGGCGCCACGAAAGACGACTTGGCTGCAATCGACGACCATGACAACGTCAAGGCGAGGACAGATAAGGGGCCATTTGCTGCCATTTGTACGAGGCGCCCATCGCCGCGCTGCCCTCTTTGAACGAGGCGCTCGCGCAGCAGCGAAACGTGCGGCAACACACCTTTTCGTCGCTGCCAGCAGCCTTGCCTTTGAGCAGCCTCAACGTCCTGCGAGAACGTTGCTATCGATCGACCCGCCCCCGCTTTTTCAAGGCTGCTTGGGCGCAGTAGAGTCTTGCAAGCTATTGCAGCCACGCGCGGAGTTGAGGGTGTCGGGCTGCTGCCACCGAGGTAGAGTTTGCTGCTCAAGCTTTTCGCTGGGAAGTAACTCGCGCTATAATTTACGCGGAGCAACGCCGCGCAATGCTGCCGTTACACTTCCGCACCCGAAACGGCGATCAAATCTGAATATTCGGTTAAGTGGGGTATGACTTCAACAAGGTCATCTTGAGCACCACGTTGTATCACCTCCCGTGGAAACAGATCAATGCTGCCAGCACACACTGCACGGGATATGCGCGCTGCAAGGCTCGTTGCCACAAACCTCACTTTTGGCAGCTTTGATGATGATCGCGCGAGTTTACCCCGAACGCCGTGCATAGATCGCCGAGCGCTGACGACAGCTTCATGGTGCACCGTATCAGCAGCTCCGGTGGCGTGCCTTCGATTTGCTTGCCAGTCCGGCAGGCGGCACCGACCGAGCCTATGCCTCACTCTATGCTGTCTATGGTGCACCATTGGCGCTGCTCGATGAGCTCGCGTTGCTTCGACGACCAGCCGCAGAGGCAAACAGGCGCTCGAAGCTCTTGCCCTTATCGGCGCCTGTTTGCTCGATCCTCGAGGAAGGCAGCGCCATGTGTGGTGCCGAGACTTCGAGTCTGAAGTCGTAGGGATTCCCTAACTACTCGAAATCGCTTCTCCAAAATCCATCGTTTCTATGGAATTGGGGGAATTGGGAACCTCGACTATTCGTAGAAGGCATCAGGTGCGGAGGTCGAGCTCTACATTCTCGCCAACGTGTGCGTGCGTGCGCGTGAGGGTTCCGTTGTTTTCCGGCGTGGGGCCTCTCCGTTACCTAGCGCCGGCCGGCACCTCGCCGAGATGATAGGGCTGGGAAAGCCTGGAGACCTGCAGCTCTGCATCGAGGCTCATCGGTCCGTATGACACGCAGCCTGCCACCAGCCGTGCCGCGCCACCGAGCGAGAAGCAGGGCCGCCGGCAAGCGAGGCGACGACCGTTTCTCGCACCGTCCGGCACCGATAAGTCGCCAGCGCAGAGCAGAGCAGCACTGAAGTCGCCCTCGCCGGCTGGACAGGCACCAAACCTCAGCCTCAGTCCTATTCCCCGCAAACTGCAAGCCCAAATGTTGGCAAAAGTTTAGAGAAAGCGTCACATTTCCACATACAAATGGCCTGTCAACCGCTTCCGAAAAAGAAATCCACCTGGTGGCAAAATCCACTTTCCGCGTTTAACTCTGGCGATCGTGCCGAGAGACGCGCGGTCACAAGGCCATCAGATCTGCGCTGTCGTCTGTTGTCGGACTGTGAGTGAGGCGAGCGATGGCCTCCTCTTGGCTGGCATTGCACATTTCGATCACTTCTGCAGCAGCTTCTTCCGCCTCTAGCAGCAGCAAGCAGCAAGCTACAAGCAACTAATAGCAGTCCCCGCTACAGACTGTCCGATACTACCACAACAAAGTACAAACTACTTTCCACCACTACAACTTCTACCACCGCAATGCCGTACGAAAGCTTCACGCCGCAGCAACAGGTGGAGATCACCGAAGTCGTGCAGGACTCGGCCACCAACGCCTGGATGTACGTGCTGCACGTACAGCGCGGCAACACGAGCACGCACTCGTCGCCGCGTGGGCCCGTGGAGGAAGGCTTCAGCCACGAGTACGTCATCAGCCACCGCTTCAGCGAGTTCAAGCAGCTCCACGCGGCGCTCTTGCCCGTCATGGGGGACGCGCTCACGCCGCTGCCGGCCGACGGGCTCATGACGCTCATCCTGGCCGACAACCAGGCGCTGCTGGACGAGCGCCGCCAGGTGCTGGCGCAGATCGTCATGGACATCCTGCACCACCCGGTGGCGCGCGACCTGCCGGACGTGCTCGAGTTCCTGGGCCACGAGTCCATCAGCGCCAAGGTCATGGCGCCGCTGTCGGGGCAGTGCACGGGCTCCATCCGCAAGACGTCTAGTCCGGCCTGGACGGCGCTCAACGGCTCGTTCCGTGCGTCCGTCGTGTCGTCGTAGACGATGAGAGAAGATGCTGACACCAACACACTCAGAGGAGAGGAGGCACCGACGGTCGAGTGACGGCACTCCCCTCCGAGGATAGTATTTAACCATTATTGTAGAATAGCAGTAGACAAATGTCAATGAAGAAGTCAACCAATTTACTTTGAACGGATGGTCTCGTCGTTTTGAGTTTGATTTCTGGGTTGCCTCGCAAGATCCGAGCCAAACGGAAGCATGACAAGGCATTGGAAGCATTGCGGATGTCGTGCAGGCAAATGCATTGGAAGCGGCCATGCAATTCATCGAGCGAATGTGTGTCCTAAGCTTACTAGAGGATCAGCAGACTGCTGGCCTCCGGCAGTATGGAGTCTCCATTGGAGAGGCTTGGGTGGCGCTGTCGATCGTATGAACCCTTTCAAGCATCCACGTTGAAGGCAACTTTGGGTTGTACCAAACAGACGCATCGATCGCCAGCGAAGAGCACCCGATGGCATCTTATCTTCTCGATTGCTCGCCACCGAGAGTGCATGCGTGCTAGGCTTGTTTAAGTCGCAGCTGATGAGCAGTCGCGTGTTGGCTCTCGGCGACGATCGGCTACCGGTACTAGTGCTCGCTCGTTGGAAGGTGAATCAGCAAATGACCCACAGTGCCACCTCGTGCTTCTGATTTGTGTCCTCTTTGTAAATTCTTGTTGCTGGAGAGGAAGACCAATCCAATACCTTGTACTAAGCTTCGTCCAGGAATGCGGCTCGAAGACAGCAACGCGGCATCGACTGGTCCAATCGACGTTGGGCAGGCATGGCGTGAAAGCGCATGGGTCAACGCAACGGCTTCTCGCGTAGCGAGGCCGGAAAGAATTTCGGTGTGTCGCGAGCACGATTGCTGGGGCACTCCAAGTCGGGAGTTGCATACGTCTCCATCGATCAAGGTGACGCAGAGCAAGACGGAGCTCGTCATCGTTGGGCTCCGTGAACGTGGCTGTCGACAAGAACGACGCCAGCAGCCCAATTCCCCGACGTTGTCTTTTGCCAGACGATAGCAATGCAGCGCTGCGAAACATTGAGTCTGTCATTGCCAGCAGCAGCATGTAACACGCTCCAGCCTGGAGCTCCAGAGCAGCGCGCTTCATGAGAGATCCAATATGCGTTCCGGGGAACTTTCCGATTCGGTGGAACCCTCAACGATCTTGCGCCTAACGTGGCACATCATGAGCTCTGCAGCCGCTCGACGAGCGACGCCCATTACTCCATTGCCATTGCCGTCGGCAATAATGCAGGGCCTGGACGCCGTGACGGCTCGTGAGTCCGTGACAGTGGCGCTGAGAAATCATGCGCGGTTCGACTGCATCAGTGCGTTGGTTCTTTGTCTGGCGTTGAAGCGGTCTAAGTCGTCTACGTCTACATTAGGCATTGAACTCCTCTGCGATGCTAAGACCTGGCCCGTGTTGGCAGCGCCAGCACCTTGCCTCTGCTTGCCGGCACTGCATGTATCGCCTTTGAGCACAGGCAGCGCAGAGCAACCGCTGCTTTGCTCGAAGACCAATTTGGCCATCTCGCTCCATACACCTGTGAGCAACGCGGCGTCGAAGGGGCGCGAGATCCAAGCAGCAGTTTCTGAACTTGTCATGTGACCGCACAATGCTGTCCTGCAATCGTCCTGCGCTGTTGTCCGCCACGCTGACCGCGACGGGATCACCTCGCTCGTTGCCTGCGGTGGCAGCAATGGCCACCAACAATGCTGCGCAAATGCATCATGCAAGTGCGCGCGCCGTCCGACCTCGCCAGCATGAACGAGTCGTGATCGTGGTCGATATCTTGGCGCAGGTGAGCCCCCGGTGTCGTGCGCGTTCCAGATCGACTCCTGATTTGCGCGAGGCGGGAAAATCAGCTCCGGGGCTGGAGCTCCACCGCTCGGAGCCGCGCACGCCAGCGCCGCTGCCTGGGCGCCCCAGTCTATGTGAGAGCGCTCGCTTCAACGCGCGGGCCGCCATAGTCAACACGCGCCCGCCCATGCGCGCAAGGCTTGACCAGTGGTTGCTGCTGGTGACACTCGCAGGCAGCAGCAGCCGTCCGCACCAAAGCAAGACAACGCTGCCGGCACGCACACTCGCCTGTCCCGAAACTGCGCCACCGTTATGCTGGCCCAGCACCAGCGAGAGGCGCGGCAAACGAGTCGCAGCCAGCTCGCAGAGTGGGAGTTCGACGCACTCTCCGCTTGGATTCGTCGCGGCGTCGGCGCGTGCGACAAGCCAGGCCGAACTAGCGCCTCGGACCAGCTCGGTCATTCGCGCATTTGCTCGATCAAGCTCACTCCTCCTCCACCGATGCCGTACGAGAGCTTCAAGAGTTCGCAGCACGTGTCCATCCGGGGCCTCGTGCAGGACCGCAAGACCGGCACGTGGCGGTATCTGCTGCAAGTCACGCGCCACATGAAGGACGACGCGTTCGGCGAGAGCGTGCCGCGCCGGCAAAAGACCGACCCGGCCGCCTTCACGCGGCCCTGCACCACGCAGTCGTACGCCATCCGCCGCAGCTTCGAGGACTTCAAGCGGCTGCACGAGGCCGTGGCGCCGCTCATGGCGCGCGGCGGCAAGTCGCAGTTGCCCAAGCTGCCCAACGACAGCCTCCTGACCTTCTTCGTGGGGGAGACGCAGACGGCGTTGCAGAAGAAGCGGCTCGCGCTCGAGCGCGTCCTGGCGGCCATCGAGGCGCACCCGGCAGCCAGCGACGCCCCCGAGTATGGCGAGTTCCTGGCCAACCTCAATTCGTACGAGGAGGTGACCAAGGCGCCGCTGTCACCAAGCATCAGTTCGCGCAGCAGCTTCAGCTTCAGCGAGGACGGAACCGTCACGCCCCGGGAGTTCGTGGGGCCCAATGTGCTCACTACGTCCAGGTCGGCCAATGCCCTGCGACGAGCCTACTACCAACATGACACCGCCGCGCGAGAGAATCACGTGGCGTTCTCGCACTTCAGCATGACCTGAAGTGACTCGAGAGGAGCAAATAATAAGGAGAAGTACCGACTGCATGTACAGAAGTAAGGACTCGAGCGAAGGCAGGCTAGAAATTTAGATCCGACCAGGCCATCGGTCCAAGTAAGTAATTTATCACCTCAAATGCTCCGCCTTGACGCGTTCCAGGCCTTGGTGCAGCTTGCGCACCATGCGCACGACATGCGGCACCGACCGATAGCCGAGGCCGCAGTTGGCGTTGCCCGCCTTGGCCACGCAGCTTTGCGGCGTCATGCGCTTCCAGAAGTTGGAGATCAACAGCCGTGCGTACTCAAGCGTGGCCAGCATGTAGTGCCGCTCGAAGGCTGCGAACGGGTAGTTCTTGTGCAGGTCGGACGTGACCCCGAGCGTCTGCAGTCTCTCGTTCAAGCAATCGTAGTAGAACTGCAGCAGCTGCAGCTCGTTCTCGTCGTTGTCGAGCAGTGAGATACCCACCGACGTGTTGAGCAGGTTGGCGACATCCATGGCGCCGAGACCCATTCCAGTCCACTGCCAGTCGAACGCCACCACCTTTCGTGACTGAGTCTCGAAGAACAGGTTGGCGCTCTTGAAGTCGCCGTGCACTAATGTGCTTAACGGCGCATTGGCATCCACGCTGAGGCTGAGGCTGTTGCTGATGTACGCGGCTTCCTGGATCATGCGTTCACCAAGAGACTCGAGGTCTGCTGTCGTAGGCAAGCACGACTCGGCCTCGAAGACCTTCACCCAATGACTAAGCATCTGTGGCCAGATCTCCGAAGCCTGAGCGAGCTCCTTCTCGCCTCGCTTCGGGAACGCCCACCAGCACGCAGCAGGCCAGAGCTCCGTAGCAGCCCTCTCAATCAGATCTGCTTGACCCCACGCGGAAGCATGCAAATTCGCGAGATAGCTCAGCGCCTGCCGAGTGTCCACGAGTTCGAGGCAGTCCGCGGCCTCGTAGTTGGCAAACGTAGAGCACTCATTCGGAGCAGACCCAAGACACTCGAGCAGCATCATGAAGTTTTCAGGAGACGAGCACGTCGCCGAATCGCTGGACGTGGCAGCAACCATATTAGCCGTGCAATTTCCTGCAGCATCGCTCTGGAACACTGCAAGCGGCCGGATGAGCAACACACCGCGCGCGTGCAGGGACGACGCGAGATGCGCGTAGAATGCCGCCTCGGTGCGATACGAGGCGAGGTCCCGCTTCCAGTGTGCCGCCGATCTCGCCGGCAGTTCACTCCTTGCGGACTTCTTGAGGAACAAGGTCGTCTTGCTGTCCTCGTCATCAAAATGCACTTGGAGCTTCGCGACAGCCGAGTGTTTGCCTCGGTGGATGGAGCCGGCAACCACATGCACCGCCGACACTCGTCGCTCAGGGAAAACGCACTCTTGAAACCACTGCGGCGTCATGTCCCGGCCGTCCAGTGCACTGCACAATGAACAGCACAAGTCGACGCCGCAGATGAGTACACACCATTGTATTTGGTTGATAGCTACACATCTACCTCGTGAGCTGGGTCTTGGCCATGACGTTCAACACCGTCTGGTGCGCTTCAGGCTCCACGCACGCGAGCAGGCCGCGCTCGTTGTCGAAGTCGGGCGCGTTGCCAATGTGGTCGTACATGTACACGTTGCCCTGCGTGTCGGTGAGCTTGCCGCCGAGCGCCTCAATGAGCGGCTCGACGGCACAGATATCCCACTTCCGGGTGGCCGCCTTGAAACGGAAGAAGGCGTCGCTGTGGCCGGTGATGACACCGAGCACCATCGTGCCAGTCGCTCCGCCCGTCAGGATGGAGGACGGCGCCAGCAACCGCATGGCGCTGTTCACCAGGTCACAATGAGTGGACGACACGGTGCAGATGAACGGACGCTGAGGGAACATGGGCGACTGCTTGGGGAACGCCGCGTGGGTCGTCTGCCCCTCGCTCTCCTCGTGCTCGCTACGGAAGACGCCGATCCCCGGACCACCTGCAGCATAACATTTAGCAACGAGAGCAGCATCAGACAGCAAGAAACTGCTGCGTACCCCAGTAAGTGACACCGTGCTCGCCGTGGAAGGGCAGGTGCACGACTCCCGCGACGGGGCGCTGCTTGTACGTGATGCCGATGAGCACCGACACTTCGTCAAACTTCTTGGCGGCAAAGCGCTTGGTGCCGTCCAGCGGGTCCACCCAGCACGAGGTCGCTCCAGTCCAGCACGCGGTTCTGCGCGTCGTCGCCGCCGACAAAGGCCACGTCGTCTAGCGCTTTGAGGTCGCACTGCACGACGTCCTCCGGGGCGGGCGGCGCCAGTTCACCCTCCTCACCCACGATCGTGAGCTGCGGGAAGGCCTCGCGCAGGGCGTGGATGATCCGCTGCTGCGAGCGGCGGTCGGCCACCGTCTGCGGGTCGTACGCGCCTTCCTGCTTGTTCACCAGGTCGAGCGCCACGTGCTGCTGCACCACGTCGCGGATGACGCGGCCACCGTGCACGCTGGCGGAGAAGCAGGCGGCTAGCAGCGGCCGCAGCAAAGGACCGGACGTCGCGGCGGTCATGACGAGAAGGAGGTCGGGCGGCGAACACTTGGGAATGGCTGGCTCGGCGGCGGCATAAGACTTTGCTCACACGGCCGGCCACGCACGCAGTCGATTAACACGGATCATGTCTATTTTCTGGAAGCGACCGGATTGGTCCAAAATAGAAACAAAGCGGCACGATTGGATGTAAACAGGGAGACAGGCCTCGCTTGCTAACAATAGAAACAGATGGGAAGACGCGAAGCTCGGCCTTGTTTGGATGTGGCTTTCCTTGCGTCTTGCCGTGAAGCTGCTGCGGCATCTCCATGCGCTTCACGCTATGACCTGCACCTGCTCGGTGATGGTGGCGTTGCCTATTGACCTGAAAGGCTTGGCGCTTGAAGACTGACGTCGAGGCATGCATTGCGTTGCAGCACGGCTACAAGCAATACTTCGACGATCCCATCATCTTGAGTAGCACGAAGTGATGCTGCACGTCCGATGCCACAGCTCTTTCACGGCCTGGCACGCTTGCACTCTCGGTGGCGAGCAATCGAGAAGATAAGATGCCATCGGGTGCTCTTCGCTGGCGATCGATGCGTCTGTTTGGTACAACCCAAAGTTGCCTTCAACGTGGATGCTTGAAAGGGTTCATACGATCGACAGCGCCACCCAAGCCTCTCCAATGGAGACTCCATACTGCCGGAGGCCAGCAGTCTGCTGATCCTCTAGTAAGCTTAGGACACACATTCGCTCGATGAATTGCATGGCCGCTTCCAATGCATTTGCCTGCACGACATCCGCAATGCTTCCAATGCCTTGTCATGCTTCCGTTTGGCTCGGATCTTGCGAGGCAACCCAGAAATCAAACTCAAAACGACGAGACCATCCGTTCAAAGTAAATTGGTTGACTTCTTCATTGACATTTGTCTACTGCTATTCTACAATAATGGTTAAATACTATCCTCGGAGGGGAGTGCCGTCACTCGACCGTCGGTGCCTCCTCTCCTCTGAGTGTGTTGGTGTCAGCATCTTCTCTCATCGTCTACGACGACACGACGGACGCACGGAACGAGCCGTTGAGCGCCGTCCAGGCCGGACTAGACGTCTTGCGGATGGAGCCCGTGCACTGCCCCGACAGCGGCGCCATGACCTTGGCGCTGATGGACTCGTGGCCCAGGAACTCGAGCACGTCCGGCAGGTCGCGCGCCACCGGGTGGTGCAGGATGTCCATGACGATCTGCGCCAGCACCTGGCGGCGCTCGTCCAGCAGCGCCTGGTTGTCGGCCAGGATGAGCGTCATGAGCCCGTCGGCCGGCAGCGGCGTGAGCGCGTCCCCCATGACGGGCAAGAGCGCCGCGTGGAGCTGCTTGAACTCGCTGAAGCGGTGGCTGATGACGTACTCGTGGCTGAAGCCTTCCTCCACGGGCCCACGCGGCGACGAGTGCGTGCTCGTGTTGCCGCGCTGTACGTGCAGCACGTACATCCAGGCGTTGGTGGCCGAGTCCTGCACGACTTCGGTGATCTCCACCTGTTGCTGCGGCGTGAAGCTTTCGTACGGCATTGCGGTGGTAGAAGTTGTAGTGGTGGAAAGTAGTTTGTACTTTGTTGTGGTAGTATCGGACAGTCTGTAGCGGGGACTGCTATTAGTTGCTTGTAGCTTGCTGCTTGCTGCTGCTAGAGGCGGAAGAAGCTGCTGCAGAAGTGATCGAAATGTGCAATGCCAGCCAAGAGGAGGCCATCGCTCGCCTCACTCACAGTCCGACAACAGACGACAGCGCAGATCTGATGGCCTTGTGACCGCGCGTCTCTCGGCACGATCGCCAGAGTTAAACGCGGAAAGTGGATTTTGCCACCAGGTGGATTTCTTTTTCGGAAGCGGTTGACAGGCCATTTGTATGTGGAAATGTGACGCTTTCTCTAAACTTTTGCCAACATTTGGGCTTGCAGTTTGCGGGGAATAGGACTGAGGCTGAGGTTTGGTGCCTGTCCAGCCGGCGAGGGCGACTTCAGTGCTGCTCTGCTCTGCGCTGGCGACTTATCGGTGCCGGACGGTGCGAGAAACGGTCGTCGCCTCGCTTGCCGGCGGCCCTGCTTCTCGCTCGGTGGCGCGGCACGGCTGGTGGCAGGCTGCGTGTCATACGGACCGATGAGCCTCGATGCAGAGCTGCAGGTCTCCGAGCTTTCCCAGCCCTATCATCTCGGCGAGGTGCCGGCCGGCGCTAGGTAACGGAGAGGCCCCACGCCGGAAAACAACGGAACCCTCGCACGCACGCACGCACACGTTGGCGAGAATGTAGAGCTCGACCTCCGCACCTGATGCCTTCTACGAATAGTCGAGGTTCCCAATTCCCCCAATTCCATAGAAACGATGGATTTTGGAGAAGCGATTTCGAGTAGTTAGGGAATCCCTACGACTTCAGACTCGAAGTCTCGGCACCACACATGGCGCTGCCTTCCTCGAGGATCGAGCAAACAGGCGCCGATAAGGGCAAGAGCTTCGAGCGCCTGTTTGCCTCTGCGGCTGGTCGTCGAGGCAACGCGAGCTCATCGAGCAGCGCCAATGGTGCAGCATAGACAGCATAGAGTGAGGCATAGGCTCGGTCGGTGCCGCCTGCCGGACTGGCAAGCAAATCGAAGGCACGCCACCGGAGCTGCTGATACGGTGCACCATGAAGCTGTCGTCAGCGCTCGGCGGTCTATGCACGGCGTTCGGGGTAAACTCGCGCGATCATCATCAAAGCTGCCAAAAGTGAGGTTTGTGGCAACGAGCCTTGCACTGCGCATATCCCGTGCAGTGTGTGCTGGCAGCATTGATCTGTTTCCACGGGAGGTGATAGAATGTGGTGTTCAAGATGACCTTGTTGAACTCATACCCTACTTAACCGAATATTCAGATTTGATCGCCGTTTCGGGTGCGGAGGTGTAACGGCAGCATTGCGCGGCGTTGCTCCGCGTAAATTATAGCGCGAGTTACTTCCCAGCGAAAAGCTTGAGCAGCAAACTCTACCTCGGTGGCAGCAGCCCGACACCCTCAACTCCGCGCGTGGCTGCAATAGCTTGCAAGACTCTACTGCTACCAAGCAGCCTTGAAAAAGCGGTGGCGGGTCGATCGATAGCAACGTTCTCGCAGGACGTTGAGGCTGCTCAAAGGCAAGGCTGCTGGCAGCGACGAAAAGGTGTGTTGCCGCACGTTTCGCTGCTGCGCGAGCGCCTCGTTCAAAGAGGGCAGCGCGGCGATGGGCGCCTCGTACAAATGGCAGCAAATGGCCCCTTATCTGTCCTCGCCTTGACGTTGTCATGGTCGTCGATTGCAGCCAAGTCGTCTTTCGTGGCGCCGAAGCACATGCTTTGT
The DNA here is from genome assembly GCF_020800215.1 of Phytophthora ramorum. Taxonomy (NCBI): domain Eukaryota; phylum Oomycota; class Peronosporomycetes; order Peronosporales; family Peronosporaceae; genus Phytophthora; species Phytophthora ramorum. The sequence continues at coordinate 24,614 of NW_027150654.1, forward strand.
CCGGCCGAGAGAGGCAACTTCAAAGACGCTCCGGACGGAGCCCAAGCCTCGGCTGCACCAGCCCCAACAACATCTTGCCACGCGGCGATTGTTGTCGCATCGATTTTCAGGCTCAGGTTGACAATGCGACCAGTATTTTGAGCCCAGCTGGGGCTCATTTTTGCTATAGTCAGCCCCGAGGCGAGAATCCCGGTGCCCGCAGCTCGCTGCACATGGTGGACACACTGGCGCCATCGAGGCCGCACGTGGCCGCTGCGGGCTGCTCGCCATCTTACAGATGAAAATCCATCCGCGTAAAAATGAAAGTTGATATTCCTGTTGGGCTGGGCATGTAGCGACGAACGCTGCGCCACAGGCCCGAGCTCTGTCCCGCACCGGACTCTCGCGCCGCACGATGGGGACTCCGCTAGCATGTCATGTCACTGGGCACCGCGGGCTCCGATGGGAGCGCACATGGATGGCTGCACCTGCATCTGCCTGTCCAAAGTGCAAGACCAGCACGACATCTCGACCTTCATATCTATGGCATTGCACTCTTTAGCTACGCCGGACGCGCTCCGTTACTAATGACAAGGCGCTGCGTGGGTTCCCCATACCAAGAGGCGACCGTCCGAATGTCTGTCGAGGACCCCAAGCCTCCTGCTGTTACGCCCAGGTGGCCAGCACGGCCATGCTCGAGATGCCCGTGGAGAAGAGCGCGAGCTTCTCGGCGGCGTTGGTCTCCTGGCTCGCGTTCTCCTCCGAGAGCTCGTGAAAGGCCAGGTAGATGAAGCTTCCGGCCGCAATGCTCAGCGCCACGGCCTCCATGGCCAGCGCGCTGCTGCCGCGGAGAGACTCGGACAGTACCATGCCCAGGAAGATGCCCAGTGGCGTCATGCAGCTGTAGAGTGTGAGCACGGCGATGGACCGCTGGGCTGCGATGCTGCTCTTGGCCTTGGCGAAGTTGGCCCCCACGGACATGACAATGATTGGTAGTAATTGTCCACTTCAACTTGGGTAGCCAATAGTTGCCGACCTTATGTTTGCGCGGGAAGGGGCACAATTTGGAGGTCCTCCATGGACGCACTAGAGCACCAAGATGAGGTCTTTGCAGCGAGACTGGAGCTTCTTCAACGCCAAAAGGAGCGCCGCGTGGTCGTCCGGCTACCTGAGAATCTCACGGAGCGGGTGCGTGGAACTCAAATTTTGTCGTGGACTTCGTGAAGAGACGACGCGATCTTTAGCTGCTGGTTGGGCTCATGATGCCGCGTTGCTTTGATTGTAGATGCGAGGAGCTGTGCGTCACTGTCAAGGTGGCATGAAGCACTTCGCCGCGCCTCCGACAGAGCTCTTCTGCCAGGTAGGTAGTGGTCCGCTGGAATGTGAGGATTCAGCCTCATTCTCACGAACTTTCGTTTGGACGTGCAGGATATCCGCGGTGTGGTGATGAAGAGAGAAGTGAACTTGCGCAATTTCACTAGCGTCTCCAGCGAGTGGTTGATCGCTATGGCATCACATCCTAGTGCTAGCGGTACGAAGGGTACGCAGAAGCTTGCGGTGCCGACTAACGCACTCGTGGCTGAGGTGCTGTAGGTGCTGGGAACTGTCGGACTCTCGTTCTGGAAGGAACTTCAATCGCCGACAATGGTGTTCTGCACCTGCACAAGCTCAAATACCTGGTGAGTTTAAACGTATCCAGGTACGAGAAACCTGCTACACGATGTCATTTGCCACCGGAAGTTCATTAGATTGCTAATTTATTCGGGTCAGGTGTCATGCGCTGACAGATGAGGGGTTGAATACTATTCGGCGCCACCTAAGCTTGCTGCAAGAACTGCAGCTCAACGAGTGTCACCACTTTTCCAGCGCTGTGCTCTGCAAGGTGTGGAAGGACTGCAAGCGTCTCCACTCGTTATCCGTTCGCGGGTGTCCGGGCGTCACAGACGCCGTCTTGCAGTGCCTTGCGACCACGAAGCGAGCATCGGCGGCGTGCACACTTCGCTCGCTAGACGTCCGACAGTGTAAGAACCTTACATCATCCGGCGTTTCGTACCTGGCCAGCTCGACCGTCAAGGACATGGCGATGCATTCCTTGGCCGTGGACGACTGCCTCAGTGTGGACAACATGGGCTTCTTCGGCTTCGAAACCAGCTCTGGCCTTCGTTCGCTGACATCGTTGAGTCTTGGCGGACTGGGGATCGATGAGACTGCTATCAGCTGGATCGTCAAAGGCTGTGGGGCGTCCTTGCAGCGACTGAATGTCGCGCGGTGCAAGGTACTCTCAGACTTTGCGCTGCTGCTTATGGCGCCTTTGATCTCGTCACCCGTGTTCGCCAAGCTGAACATGCAGGACTGTCCGCTCATCACCGATATGGGCATCAAGAACCTCTTCTCGCTCCAAGAAGAAAAGGACCAGGACGACGAGGATGAGGATACCCCACGAACACGCTTGGCGTCGCTCAATCTGAAAAACTGCTTGCACATTGGAGACGAAGCCATGGTGCTAGTGGGGAAATACGGTGGAAATCCTCGTCAAACTGAACCTGAAAGGCTTGCGGAAGGTGTCGGACCGAGGAGTGATGGAGATCGCCAAGGGCTGTCCGTCGGTCACGAACATTTCTCTCTCGGGTCGGAACATCACGGCGCAGACGTTCAAGCTGCTCGGGAAAATGTGTCGGAAGTTACGTGTCCTGGACGTCTCGGAGCGACAGGATTTGGAAACCCCAGCGTGCTTCATGAACCTAGTGTCGAGGACAACTAGAGGGATTTATCCGCCGAATCCTCTGAGAAGAATTGATCTAAGCGCCACCAACGTCTGCGATACCGGTGTGAGCGTACTCGCAGCCGCATGCCGCCAACTAGAATGCATCAACCTATCCAAGGTGAGTTTTCCCGGGTCGAACATGATAGTTGATCGAGACTGATCTGTCTGGCGCTGTTTTGTGTAGTGTGCGCAAATCACGGACTTCGCAGCCGAAGCTGTTGCCTCACGGTGCTTCCAGCTGAAAGTTCTCCTCCTTGCCAACACTCGCGGAATCACAGACAGAACGCTTACAGCTCTTGCGTTCACCAAGATCCCATTGGAAGTCCTGGACTTGAGTGGGAATACACGCGTGACGGACGAGGGCATTCTCGCATTGAGCACAAGCTGCCAGCAGATCCAGGAACTGCGGCTGAAAGGCTGTGACCGACTGTCCCAGAAAATGATCAAGCGCTGCAATGACGAGCTGCTGCCGTTTACCAAGCCGTTCGCGGCCGCTTCGTTGATCAAGACACTTGCCGCAGGAGGCGGAAACTCGGCCATGGTATTGGAGCCACTTCCAAAAGTGCACATTGAGCTGCTACACGCGATCCAGGAGCGGTACGAAGCTGCAGTTGTTCTGCAGACACGCTTCCGCAAGTGGCAGAACAAACGATTCACTGTACACTTCCTCGCAAACCGCCGACTGCTACGCGAAACGAGAGCAGCCAGGAAGATCCAAAAGTGTGTGCGGGAGTTCTTGGCCTGGCGTCGCTTTCTGCACTTGCTGTCGCTCAAGGAGAGCGTTGATAAAGTCGTGCTCGTCCAAGCGCATGTCCGAGGCAACCAGACTCGTCGACAAGTGCGAACTTGGCGCTTCACTGCGAATTTGGCCGTTCGTCGGATTCAGCGCTGCTATCGGGCACACTACGTCATCCAGATGAGGATCCGCAACTTCCACGCGCGGGAAATCCAACGAGTGTATCGCGGCTGCCTCGGGCGACGACGGTACGCGCAGTTTGTCTACGAGCGAAGACTTGCATGTGCTGGGAAGATTTGGCGCTGGTATCGTAGCTGCCTAAACCACCGCGAGTTCCGAGCGCGCTCTCGATGGCTTGTCGAGAAAATTCACAGCATTCAAGGCCAGTGGCGGACGTACAAGCGCCGAAGCAACTTCTCCACGTACATGGCCTACTACCGTGACGCAGCTATCCAAATCCAGAGTGCGTGGCGAAGGAAGTTGGCGGTGTGGCATGTGGCTGCCATGCGCATCGAGATGAACGCTGCGGCGCTCACGCTCCAGCGAGTTTATCGCGGCCACGTGGCTCGAACACGCGTGGCTTTCTACCGAACATTGGCTACGAGCACTGCAATCGCGATCCAGTCTCAGTGGCGGCGCTACCGGGCTCGAAAGGCGTACTTGTATCAACGCGGACTGATCCTCCACACTCAGCAAATGATTCGGTACGCTCGAACGGTGACACGAATGCGAGGCATTGCTCGCCACGCTGTGGCAACGCACCGCAACGAAGCTGCAGTGGATATCCAACGCTGCTATCGCGGGATGCTCGGTCGAAAACGAGCGCTGTTGTTTCGCAAGATCCGCCGCGCGAAGTACGCACGCAAAGGCCAAAACGCGACCCAAGCTCTGCTCCGGCGACGGTTTATCCACACGGGCGCTGTCCTGTGCATTCAGCAATGGACTCGAAGCGTTCTTGCACGGCGCAAGGTGCTGAAGATCAGGAGGTGGCGGCGATTTCTCGCCGCTCAGCGGATTCAGCAGTACATGAAGCAGTGGATCAGCACGTTGAGGCTGAGCCGCAAGCGTGAAGCGAAGGACGCACGCTGTCGTAGATATTCAACGGGCATTTCGAGGTCACCGGGGTAGAATCTACTTCAAGGCAGAGCGACACGGACGGCGACGTCTTGAGGCGGCCCGGCTTCTCCAGCGAGTGTGTCGTGGTCGCCTTGGGCGAAAGCGCTTTGCACAGATTTCCGAGGCGAAGACGAACGCTGCCTCATTGCTGCAGCGAGCATACCGAACACGCCAGTCCCGCAAATTGTTCGAGATCAGCAAAGCTGTAGCAGCACTCAAGGCGAAGGAGCAGCACGACCGCTCGCTCTTAGGCAGACTGGATGCTAGACGCAACCCGATGGACGAACTTTTCCGCCGAGCAAAGCTGCCAAGGGAGAAGGAGGTACTAACCAAGCTGAAGGACAAGTGGGAATCGCATCGCACGCTGGAAGAGCGCGCTGTGAGGAAGCTCAAGCGCGAGTGCACTGCCGTCTGGGCCAACGCAGACGAAATCATTGGCAACCAGTACGGAGTTGGGCGCAAGCTGTACGGCGTGACGGAAAACGTCTACTCGACGCATCGGGAGCTCGAGCAGCGCAAAAAGCTTCACGCGTCACTTGATGAGGAGCTGGCCGGGCTAAAACTCCGAGTACGAGCGTTCAAACGAGCCATGCGGGACGCCGTGGAGAATCGGCGCATGCTGGAAGGCAGCGAGGTCTTCGATCTCCTCAACGAACAGGGCCTCTTCCTCGAGCCAGAGCCTCCAAACAACCAGCGAGGTTAGCGAGATCTGTAACAAGCACCACGAACGACTTTTAACGGCCCATTTCTCCATTTTCTGCAGCTTATACACAGCGATCGGTTGAGCAGTGGGTGCTTGTCTTGTGGCCTTGGCCATGTACGAGACCGGAGCAGTACCATCGGGCAAGCGACTGGTCCAGTGCAGCGCTTACTTCCGCAGCACATTTCCGAGGATGATACCGGCGGCCACACCTGCGGCAGCGATGGTCGAGTAGAGCACCAGGTGGTCGCTCGTGGCGAACTTCTCCTGCACACGCTCGCGCGCGATGGTGTTGCCCAGCAAACTGTTGTTGTACGACTCCAGTAGCTGGTACGCGTAGTAGTGCGCCCCACGCTCGCCGAGCTCCTCCGTCAGGACCAGGTAGATCGGACACGCCTGCAGCGCGGGACTCACACGGCCCTTGTTGAAGCACGCCTTGAGGAAAATGTCCTTCTGCGTGAAGTAGTCCAGGTTCTTCGGCGCAAGCCCACCCGTGATGTAGAAACCTCCACGCGGAAGGTACTTCAGCATCGCGTTGCCAGCTTCACGGCCGTAAACGCTACCAAATCACAACACAACGGAGTAAAGCAGTCAGCACAACACTCAGGGCTGCAATTCCTCCCGTTCACGTACTCGACGAAGATCTCCATGGCCTGGTTGCACAGCTCGTTCGTCTTGGCGTTATCGCCCACAATCTTCCCCTGGAGCGACTTGGCGGCCAAGAAGGCGTCGTGAACCTTCTGGTCCACTTTGTGCGGGAACTTCTTGGCCAGGAACTTGTAGATCGTGGCCAGGCCAGGGCCGCTGACGATGCGCTCGACTGAGAAGCGGCGGTGGCAGCCCAAGTCGTCCTTAATGGAGTTGTACAGCTCGATCTCAAGCGCATCGGACGGCGCGAAATCCGTGTGGCCGCCTTCACAGGCGAAGCACGAGTACTGGCCATCCTTGTCGGCCGTCAAGTAGCACTGTCCCAGGCCCGTTCCAGCGCCAATGGTGGCGATCGGGGCCCCCTCTTCCTTCTCGGCCTCATTCAGCACAATGTACTCGTGAGGCTTCAATGTCAGCAGGCCGTAGCCCATGGCCGCAAAGTCGTTAATGAGCTTCACAGTGATGATGCCCAGCTCCTTCTCCAGACCCGGGCCGTCGATCTTCCAGCCGTCCTTGATGTTCGTAAACCTGCAACCACGGAATTTCACGAGAAAATTAACAGCTGAAAATCTAAGAAAATGAAAAACAAGAAAGTCTCCTACTCGACAGTGTTGTTGAGGATGGGCCCGGCGCAGGCCAGCACACAGGCCACCGGCAGCTTTTCCACGAGTTTGGCCTCCTTCATGAAGAGGTGGCAGACCTCCGAGAAGCAGCTGTAGCTCTCGTTGTGGTACTTTTTGGCGAACGTGATCTCGCCCGGGGCCACGGACCCTTTGAAGGCCACGGAGCCTTTGGGGATGAGCCACAGCGAGAGGCGCGTCGTGGTGCCGCCGCAGTCGCCCGAGATGATGAGGTCGCCACTGGGAAATTTCACGTTAGACAAGTGTTGGAATGGTGAAAGTTGTTAGGGACTGTTACGTACGACATGACTTTCGTTTGGTTTCTTTGATGGCTGCGGGGGAGATTTCAGAATGAGAAGCTCGGCTGAAAGTCGCATCTTGAAGTGATGGATGCACGCGACTCAAGGTCTTGCAGCAACGGTACCGCAACGTTACAGCAACTGAATCGATTATGGCACGGCTTAAGTTGCTGTTTATGATTATGTGCCACACGCCAAGTTCTTTTGACAAGCATCTTGTGGCAACGTTTGTCAAAATGCGAAACACAAAGCTACTTCGCCACTTTATTGTCAATGGGGCCCGTGTGCATGCATTGCATTGGCACTTCCAGCGAGCCAAAGCAGACGACGTTGACGCCACAAGATATCTTGCGATCGATGTTGGATCGCCACTTCCGTGCATAGGCAAGATCGGCCTTCTCTTGCATAGAATCCCGCCCAGCAATCGTCAAGGAGGCGACAGCTCGAGCACCTTCGATCGAAACAAACCGCCAAAACAAATGCAACGAACGAGCCGAGTAATACGGAAGAATCATGTCTTAACAAAGGGAGTTGCTCGATGGCAAACGGAACGCTACTCGACCTCACACGTGGGAGCAGGATCTGCATCCTGTCCACGACATCAGCCACGTCTACACCTCAGCAGCACTTGCACGCGATGCGACAAGAGTTCAGGCGCTCGAGTGCAGCAGCTGGTACGCGTAGAAGTGAGCGCCGCGCTCGCCGAGCTCCTCCGTCAGCACCAGATAAATCGGGCATGCGCGGAGAGCGGGGCTCACGCGACCCTTGTCGAACAGAGAGTTGAGGAAAATGTCCTTCTTCGTGAAGTAGTCCAGGTTCTTGGGAGCAAGACCGCCCGTGATGTAGAAACCACCGCGAGGAAGGTACTTCAGCATCGCGTTACCAGCCTCACGGCCGTACGCGCCCACGAAGATCTCCAGCGTCTGGTTACACAGCTCGTTCGTCTTGGCGTTCTCGCCGATCACCTTGCCCTGCTGCGTGTTGGCCTTCAGGAACTCCTCGTGCACCTTGGCGTCCACCTTCTCGGGGAACTTCTTGGCCAGGAACTCGTAGATCGTGGCCAGGCCGGGGCCCGCTCACGATGCGCTCCACCGAGAAACGCTTACCACAGCCCAGCTTGGACTTGATCTCGTTGTACAGCTCGATTTCGATCTCGTCAGCGGGGGCGAAGTCGGTGTGGCCGCCCTCGCACGCGAAGCAAGAGTACTGGCCGTCGTTGCCAGGGGTCAAGAAGCACTCGCCCAGACCAGTGCCAGCGCCGATGGTGGCCATGGGAGCAGTCTCGTCCTTGGGCACATCGTTCAGCACAATGTACTCGTGCGGACGCAGGGTCAGCAGACCGTAGCCCATGGCGGCGAAGTCGTTGATGAGCTTCACCTGCTTGATGCCGAGCTGCTTCTCGAGGCTGGCACCGTCGATCTTCCAGCCGAACTCGACGTTGGTGAAGTCCACCGTGTTGTTGAGGATGGGGCCAGCGCAGGCCAGCACGCAGGCCTCGGGCACCTGGTCCGTGAGCTTGGCCTCGTTCATGAAGAGGTGGCACACCTCGTTGAAGCTCGAGTGCTCCTCGTTCAGGTACTTCTTGGCGAAGATAGCGTCACCGGGGGCGATGTTGCCCTTGAGCTGGGTGGCGCCATTGGGGATCTTCCAGAGCGACAGGCGCGTGTTGGTGCCGCCGCAGTCGCCGGAGATGATGAGGCTGAACTCACTGTGTCAATTGAGCACAAAAATGGACATTGTGAGACTCCCAGCTATGGTTACTCGAGCAACGAGCCTCGGTTCGGTCCGTCTGGACAAGGCGAATGGCCACGTACGACATGGTGCTGGAGAAGTAGGCGGGAGGTGCTTGCTCGAGAGGCGGAAGATTCCGGAATGACCGAAGGCGTGGGCCCCGAAACGGATCGTTTTGCCGACGTGGCAGCAACTCGAACCCGGTTTATGGCACTTTGAAGTTGTGCCGCTTGGCGCGGTCTCTGCTCGGAGTCTGAACTTTCACAATCGCATCGAATGGTGCGGGCGCCGCCGCGTGCACGTGCAGCCGAGAGAGATGGCTTCGCTGTGAATCAGCAAAAGTGGCTTGGCCCGAGTGTTACTAAGCTCGGAAAAGCATGTCAATCAACGGCACAGTCTCCAGTATATGGCCTCCATTATGAGACTTTGCTTTGGCGGAGGCCATGCGAATGCTCGGCTGCTTGTAATATACCGGCGGGCGGTGGGATGGAGTGCTCCAGCTCCCGCCATGTGCTTCCGACCGAGGCGTGACGTCACGCACCAAGCTTGATTCCTGTATGGCGCGCCTTCAACTCGCGCATAGCCATGTCCGGCTGCTTGGGGCCGCAAGTCGAAGTGGACCGTCGAGGCGAGCGTCTGAGTTGGTGCTTGACTTGACTTGGCTTCACCATCCGGGCGCGGCAACCTCAACCAGGCTGGACTTGATACAAGGTGCATGGACTCGGCTCGTGGGCCTCGCGCATCATCTCGGCAAGACGGAGACCTTGACCAGCAAACGCAAGACCCAAGCGAACAAGACGCACTAGAGGTTTATTACCAAACACATTGGGGCTGCTGCCCACCTCGGCATGTTGCACGCCAGCTCAGCCAAAGTTTACTAGAACTCCTGCAGGAGCTGGTACGCGTAGTAGTGGGCGCCGCGCTCACCCAGGTCCTCGTTCAGCACCAGGTAGATCGGGCATGCGCGGAGAGCGGGGCTCACGCGACCCTTGTCGAACAGAGAGTTGAGGAAAATGTCCTTCTTCGTGAAGTAGTCCAGGTTCTTGGGAGCAAGACCGCCCGTGATGTAGAAACCGCCGCGAGGAAGGTACTTCAGCATCGCGTTACCAGCCTCACGGCCGTACGCGCCCACGAAGATCTCCAGCGTCTGGTTGCACAGCTCGTTCGTCTTGGCGTTCTCGCCGATCACCTTGCCCTGCTGCGTGTTGGCCTTCAGGAACTCCTCGTGCACCTTGGCGTCCACCTTCTCGGGGAACTTCTTGGCCAGGAACTCGTAGATTGTGGCCAGGCCGGGGCCGCTCACGATGCGCTCCACCGAGAAACGCTGGCCGCATCCGAGCTTGGCCTTGATCTCGTTGTACAGCTCGATTTCGATCTCGTCAGCGGGGGCGAAGTCGGTGTGGCCACCCTCACAAGCAAAGCAAGAGTACTGACCATCCGTACCTGGGGTCAGGAAGCACTCGCCCAGACCGGTACCGGCGCCGATGGTGGCCATGGGAGCAGTCTCGTCCTTCGGAGCATCGTTGAGGACGATGTACTCGTGCGGGCGCAGGGTCAGCAGACCGTAACCCATGCCGGCGAAGTCGTTGATCAGACGCACCTTCTTGATGCCCAGCTCCTTCTCAAGATTGGGGCCATCGATCTTCCAGCCGAACTCGACGTTCGTGAAGTCCACGGTGTTCTTGAGGATCGGACCGGCGCAAGCCAGCACACAAGCCTTCGGGACGTCGTTCACGAGCTTGGCCTCGTTCAGGAACAGGTGACACACCTCGGCGAAGCTGGCGTGCTCCTCGTTCAGGTACTTCTTGGAGAAGAGCATCTCACCGGGGGCGATGTCGCCTTTGGTGTGCTTGGATTCCTTGGGGATGTTCCAGAGCGACAGACGCGTGTTGGTGCCGCCGCAGTCGCCGGACATGATGAGATCAGTAGCAGCCATGGGGCTTGGAAGGTGGTGAGAGGTGGTTGGGTGGTCTGCGACTTGAGTCCTCGACGGTGTAATTGGAAATGAAGACTGCTTTGGCAGGGCTCGCGGACTTGATTGAATTTGCGTCAGAACGCCATGCAGGACTTGCTCACGAGGTACGTGGCGATGCCCGTCAGCTTTGGAGCGTGTGTGTAGTTGGTCGCAAAATTGAAGTTCGGTTGCGGTCAGTATGCTGCCCGGCCGGTAGTCAAAGCGAGCTCAATTCTTACCAAGGTCCGTTTATATAAGCAGACAGCATTGATAAATTAGGCTCACGGCAGTGCGTTTCCCAGCGTCTTTGAATAGGTTTTGTTTCTGGTTTGGTTTGAATTGCTACGCATCTGCAATTTTTGTAAATAAGATATGGTCCACCCTGCGGAAAACGAGGTGCATGACTGTACTGCACGAGTACAACTTTTCTTACCGACACCCTCTTTCCGCCTTCAAGCACGATGCGTGTCTCTCAAGTGCTGTTAGCAGCTACTGTCACACTCCTCGCAGCTAGTGCCGATGACGCCACCGCCAGTGACGCTGCTGTAGCTGCAAAGACCAAGTCTTCAGCAGCTACAAACGAAGTCCCTGAGCTTTTCGTGAAGAAGATTCCGTTCAAGTATGGCAACGTTACTGGCACGATGGTGATCACGATCGGCCCGGACAGTCTGCGCGAGGTTGACGATGACTCTGCCTCCACCGACGCATCAAAGGTATATGACTTCACCCAGTCTGACGAATCTGGATCGGAGGGTGAAGAGAGAGCGCTGTTTGGGGGCAAGTTTATGGAGTCGCTTGTGCTAGGATTTAATGGTTGGCGCAATACGTGGACTAGGTTCAAACTGGGATAAAGTGATTCGTATCACGCAAATGCCTGTAACCACAGTAGTTTTCGTTGGCTGTAGTCTACTGCATCTACTGTGTTGAAAAAAGCAATTGTCCCCCCCAGATCGGTTGGCCGCTACGTAAGTACTTCTCTGGTGATGTTGCAGTTGGCATTCACTGCATCTCCAGACTCTTCAGTCAATAGCCTCCTTCAGTAAGATCGGCTGATAGTGTTTCTCCTAGCAATTTTCACAGCGTCCAGAGCCATCCTCTTGATCTGTCTGCAAACGTGCCAGTCCGATTTTGAAACACCCATATCCGGGATTGCACTGATTTTAATGGGTCAACTCTAGCTGTGATCATCGACGTAGCTACTCGACATTTGACCACAATCAACAATGTGCTACAGGCAGTGGTAACATGTAGTTGACTGGTTCCATGCCGGGGTTGCCTTTTATTGATGATTTCACTCCGACTCCTATTTCGGACCAGTATATCTAAGAATTAGTTATATCGGACTCAGAAATAAATGGGCAAACAATCTTTTTGAAGCATTATTGTCAATTTTAATTGACAACAACTTAAAGTTTCGATGAACCTGGATTTTGACAATAGTGATTAGAAACTGGTTTCGCTTTTGCCAATTTCATGGATGCCTATTTCTAAATGTTGTTTTGACAGTCTTGTGAGTCTGCTGTGTGAACGAACGTGTGTGATGTTATCGCGGATGGTGGAAAGCATTTATTGTCAGGTTCCTATCGTAGTGCTCACTTCTAACTTGGATTTCTGCTTGAAGAGGTATGGGCTGCTCCGGAGTCTCAGTTTTGTCTTGGAAATAGATAGTCAAAGATCAAAGACCAGCAGCTGCACGACGAGGTACCATCGCCATGGACACGAGTCCGGTTCAAGTACGTTGGTATATTGTATCTGAATCGATTGACAGCTCCACGGTGCACCAAACAATCGCAGAAGAATTTATACGCTGCATGCATTTACCTTTCGTCCATTTTGGCACAGTGGACGAGCACTTGCTACGAGGATCGTAGGGCGTGTGAATACTCCAGCGACCGAGTTACTGCCCCAGCAACTGGTACGCGTAGAAGTGAGCGCCGCGCTCGCCGAGCTCCTCCGTCAGTACCAGGTAGATCGGGCATGCGCGGAGAGCGGGGCTCACGCGACCCTTGTCGAACAGAGAGTTGAGGAAAATGTCCTTCTTCGTGAAGTAGTCCAGGTTCTTGGGAGCAAGACCGCCCGTGATGTAGAAACCACCGCGAGGCAGGTACTTCAGCATCGCGTTACCAGCCTCACGGCCGTACGCGCCCACGAAGATCTCCAGCGTCTGGTTGCACAGCTCGTTCGTCTTGGCGTTCTCGCCGATCACCTTGCCCTGCTGCGTGTTGGCCTTCAGGAACTCCTCGTGCACCTTGGCGTCCACCTTCTCGGGGAACTTCTTGGCCAGGAACTCGTAGATTGTGGCCAGGCCGGGGCCGCTCACGATGCGCTCCACCGAGAAACGCTGGCCGCATCCGAGCTTGGCCTTGATCTCGTTGTACAGCTCGATTTCGATCTCGTCAGCGGGGGCGAAGTCGGTGTGGCCACCCTCACAAGCAAAGCAAGAGTACTGACCATCCGTACCTGGGGTCAGGAAGCACTCACCCAGACCGGTACCGGCGCCGATGGTGGCCATGGGTGCGGTCTCGTCCCTTGGGGCATCGTTCAGCACAATATACTCGTGCGGGCGCAGGGTCAGCAGGCCATAGCCCATAGCGGCGAAGTCGTTGATCAGACGCACAGTGCTGATCCCCAGTTCCTTCTCGAGACTACCACCGTCGATCTTCCAGCCAGCCTCCACGTTCGTGAAGTCCACCGTGTTGTTGATGATGGGGCCGGCACAGGCCAGGACACAAGCCTTCGGGACTTCGTTCACGAGTTTAGCCTCGTTCAGGAACAGGTGACACACCTCGTTGAAGCTTCCGTACTGCTCGTTCAGGTACTTCTTGGAGAAGAGCATCTCACCGGGGGCGATGTCGCCTTTGGTGTACTTGGAATCATTGGGGATGTTCCAGAGCGCCAGACGGGTGTTGGTTCCGCCGCAGTCGCCCGACATGACCAGATCATGACCAGGGGCACCAGCGGGGACTGGAGTAGCGACGACGTTGATCGTCGACTCGTCGGAGCAGCATCCAAGCCACCTTTGATAAGGTATTCACACAACAATTAGAAATACTGTTTGGTAGTGCATACACCGATATATCCCGACGACAGGAAGGTGCGTACGGAGCCATAGTGTGAGAAAGGTGACGGAGGCAGCTAACGTTAGAAGGTGAGTCGCTTGATCTCTCAAAAGTCGATTCGGGAATGAGAGAGCCGCTCGAAATCTTTCAAATCGTGGTAGCAACTCACTTCAAGCCCGCGGTAGTAGCACTCAAGACACACGAAACGGTGGACTAGATATGCGAGGGCAACTTCAACTTTGCTTTTTAGAAATTGCTTAGCAATTTACGAAGCCTCGGCTGCAAGATTGACAAGACTGTGGTGCAGTATATTGCTGCGATGCGAGCACGACCACAAGCGTCGACACTTTCCCCGAAAAGTGGGGTTTGTGCGAACACACGCGATGCAAAAAGCGCGGGGGTTTCTCCATCAATTCGAAGCAGCGCTGGTTTTTCGTAGAAGTGCAACATGTTGGGTTTACGTGCATATATCGCTTGCCATCTTTGCCGTTCTAGACCACTTGATAGCAAGACGACGTCAGCGAAAGTATCTTCGTCGTCGTCGCTCGAGCGCAAATTACCGGAGGCAAAGACGCGGAAATCAACAGTTGCGCGCAAGTTGCAGTTCGGAAATGAATCTGTTAGCGTGCATCTCTGCAAATCTCGCTTCAACACGGAACGCCCTTTATAAATCATGGATGGCATGTGCTAACAAAACACCAGCACCGCATCAGAAATCTGTAGGCATCCAGGAAATTGTCAGGGCAGTACAAGATTAAATGTACTGAAGAATATGTACTGAAATGAAGGTTAATTATCAGAAACAAATACCGACGCAACTGCACTACAAGTGCATCAACACAATACTTGCCACTTCTTACTCCATCTCCTTCAGCAGCTGGTACGCGTAGTAGTGAGCGCCGCGCTCACCCAGGTCCTCGTTCAGCACCAGGTAGATCGGGCATGCGCGGAGAGCGGGGCTCACGCGACCCTTGTCGAACAGAGAGTTGAGGAAAATGTCCTTCTTCGTGAAGTAGTCCAGGTTCTTGGGAGCAAGACCGCCCGTGATGTAGAAACCGCCGCGAGGAAGGTACTTCAGCATCGCGTTACCAGCCTCACGGCCGTACGCGCCCACGAAGATCTCCAGCGTCTGGTTGCACAGCTCGTTCGTCTTGGCGTTCTCGCCGATCACCTTGCCCTGCTGCGTGTTGGCCTTCAGGAACTCCTCGTGCACCTTGGCGTCCACCTTCTCGGGGAACTTCTTGGCCAGGAACTCGTAGATTGTGGCCAGGCCGGGGCCGCTCACGATGCGCTCCACCGAGAAACGCTGGCCGCATCCGAGCTTGGCCTTGATCTCGTTGTACAGCTCGATTTCGATCTCGTCAGCGGGGGCGAAGTCGGTGTGGCCACCCTCACAAGCAAAGCAAGAGTACTGACCATCCGTACCTGGGGTCAGGAAGCACTCGCCCAGACCGGTACCGGCGCCGATGGTGGCCATGGGAGCAGTCTCGTCCTTCGGAGCATCGTTGAGGACGATGTACTCGTGCGGGCGCAGGGTCAGCAGACCGTAACCCATGCCGGCGAAGTCGTTGATCAGACGCACCTTCTTGATGCCCAGCTCCTTCTCAAGATTGGGGCCATCGATCTTCCAGCCGAACTCGACGTTCGTGAAGTCCACGGTGTTCTTGAGGATCGGACCGGCGCAAGCCAGCACACAAGCCTTCGGGACGTCGTTCACGAGCTTGGCCTCGTTCAGGAACAGGTGACACACCTCGGCGAAGCTGGCGTGCTCCTCGTTCAGGTACTTCTTGGAGAAGAGCATCTCACCGGGGGCGATGTCGCCTTTGGTGTGCTTGGATTCCTTGGGGATGTTCCAGAGCGACAGACGCGTGTTGGTGCCGCCGCAGTCGCCGGACATGATGAGATCAGTAGCAGCCATGGTGCCTGAGTGGTGGTATGGGAAGTAGTGAGGTGGTGTTCAAGCGCTTGAGCTCTGGAACGTGGATTGGGAAATGAGGGCATTGGCGATCTTTCAAATCGGGCTCCAAGCTTCATGCACAGCGTCGCCGTATTGTTGCGTGTGCATGAAGCTCAAGTTGGCGTGCTTGTTCAGCGCTTGCCATCTGCGATACCGTGCGAACCTTCGCATACACAGCCACTTTAGTCCAAAGTTTAGGGGGGTTAACGTGCAAGCAGGGATTTGGAAAGCCAGCGAAAGGCAGCGTCGTCACTGTCAAATGTCCCTCGATTGCTGATTATGCACTGCAACTTCAGTTTTCGTGTTTTATGCAGCGAGCAAGATTTTTGTTTCTTGACAAGACCCAAGCAAATGGCTCGGAGCACGTTGTCCTGGTCAGACCTTGAGGCTCAAGGTCCGGCCAGGTTGAGCGGCATCAACCCAAGTGCTGTACATGAGGTGGCGCGGCGAAGCTCCCGATTCTGCGGCCAGGCGTCATCGCGTTGACGCTGCTCTCTCTGCTTGAAGAGGCAGAAACATGCCGAGGTCAAGTTGCAGGCAAGTTGTACAACACCGGATGTACCAGCAACAGTTGGCCGCTGCGAGAACTCGGTGGGGTTTCATTGCCGATTTCTAAAGTTGTTTTCAACCCGCAATTTCTCGGGTTGGTGGATTACTGGTGCGGTCCGAAGGCGGCCGGTCGTATCGCCATAGACGTGGGAGGTTAATTATCGTCGAGGGACACCTGAATGCTCACCTTCAAGGGTCTATGCACTACTTGCAGTTGAAGGCGTTCGCTCGTTTCTCATCGGCCGACGCCAGTCGCCACGTGGCCGACAGCGATGGCAGCCGTCAGTGCTCTCTATGGACCTTGAGAACCTCTTCAGCATGGGTTTGCTCTCAAGGAGAAGCTCCTGGAGAGCCTGAGTTCGAGAGGCTCTCCATTCCGTTCCTGTGAAAGTCTTGGCCGAAATCAGGCTGCTTGGGTTTCAGTGACGCACGTCTTTGTTGCCCATAGTCGCTGCTGTCGCCACACAAACTGTACGAGTCCGTGACAATATGTGTTGCTAATCAGATTCGGCGTCGTTGAAGCTGCTCAATCCTATCGACTTCACGGGATGTTTCGACACGGGATGTTTTGACAGCAGAGTGGATAACTGAGATCACTGCTTCGCGTAATTGTAATCAGCGCGATCTTCAGACTCGCACGCGCACCGGCCTCCACGGAGATGAGAGACATCACAATTAGACCCAGCTCCGCAATACTTTGTACTTTTCAAGAGAGGTGTTGTCCTGAAGCTCGAGAGCCGTCACGCCCGATAAAAAAGAGTGCGCAGATGGCCAGACCCACCCAAGAAAACTCTGCATCACCTTTTGCTGGCTAGCAACTTCCACACGGCGACAATTCTCCACCAGCTTGGATTGCTGTATTGAGATAGGGATCACGATGCGGTTCGTCGACATCAGAGGCGTACTGCAGAAGCTTCCGGAGATCGTGACAGCACGTTGGATCCCGATAGTTGTTCATGCGGTTGCTTATGTTGTAAGCACGAAATGGTTTACTATGCACGCTACATTATGCTGTGAACGCGTTACAAATGCAGTTTGGCCACGAGAGGATAGGGAGGACGGCAGGAAACATAATGCTGGCCGAGAGAGGTCAAAGGCAGTGATTGACTTGTGCCAGACAAGCACGCTAATTTCTGTCAGGAAAGCGATAATGCAAGCAAGTATTGCTTAGTTGGAGTTGAGGCTGGAACATTGAAGGGCACGGAGCGACTGCGGGCTGTGCGAGAGCAGCTAGCATAGGTGAAAAGAGAGATATTCAAATTATTTCGGATTCTCTTGTTATCACCGGTCAGCTACACTTCGTCGAACTCGCTGACGGATGACTTCGACCCCGTGTCGGCCATCGACTCTTGTGGCACCGTCAATCCACGAGGGGCCTCAGGAGCAGCGGGGCCTCCAGCTGTGTTCGCCTTGACATCATGCTCGCTCACCCGAATGCTGCTTTCATTCATCTTTACCTGCCCGACGACAATTTTACGTGGTCCAGTTGCACCAGGGTCCCGTTTGCTGACCTTGCTTAGGGTCGACGTCATCGATGCGATGTTGCGTACGCTAGAAGCGACGCTCCACGTCATGACCCAGTAGCAGAACAGCAACGAGCCGTGAGATGCGAGAATCGCAGCCTGGGATCCTTTCATGACCACACCAGCATGACCCATGCCGGTGTTCTCAGTGTAAACGTAGCTGGCGGCACCCATACCGGAGTAGTGTGTTCCGCAAACAGCAATCCCCATAATGAGAGCACTACCAAGGCGAAGCATTTCGCTATCCTGAAAAAATGTAAGCTGCGTAGAAATTAAGTCACGACAGTCAGTTTAGGGTACTCGCTGCAGATATTAGCTAGGTAGGGCCTCGTACCGCACGGAAAAGGATCCAAAACGCAGCCGTGGCCGTGAAAAAAGCGATAAGCACCGAGACCACAACGACTCCAGCTGACAAGGTCATTTCCACGTCGGCTCGCTGGGCCATCATGCCCAAATAGTGCATCACTAGGACTCCGAGAGCAGCAAACAGACCTCCTCCAGCTATCCGAGGTAGACGTGAAAATAGAGCGATGAACTTGATGCGTTTGGCAACCTTCTGCTTGTTCACGACGTCTGACATAGCCGTCGCTGCGAGGTCTTTCACCTATGGTACAACAAAAAGTTCACGGCGAGTGAGTGAAATGCGAGCTTGCAGCAATCGTGAGCTACGAGTGATCCCGTACCAGGATGTTTTTACGCTTTTCCTGCTCCAGTTCCAGGAAAAACGGGTCGGCAGATGCAATCCAGAGGCCGATGAACACGCCTCCGACAGCGCAGATGAACGAGAGTATGGTCAATCCAGCTTCAAAGTTCACGGTCAACACAGAGCCATCTTCTCGCGTCAGCTCGAGTGCGTTCATGCCGGTGAAGTGCATGCACCAAATGCCACACCCGCCCAGCGCAACTGACGAGAGCATCAAGAGTATGAGCTTGTCCCTGGTCTCGATTGCACTGCGCCATTTCTCCATTAGCTGGATCGCTGTGTCACATGAACAGGCGATGAGTTAAGGTTGACAGTAGAAGACCGCAAACGCAATACCTACTGCAAAAGCTCCCGGTGATAGCAATCAGGTACGAGAGGAAGATCTTGGACACCTGCCAATGCTGCGAGATCTCCCCGGAGCTGTCCATTACCTTGGGCTCTGGGCTTTGCAGGAACGCGAAGAATATAAAATGCGTGGGCATGCAAACCTTTTTAAGGACTGCAGCCGCGGCCATATTTAGAGGGGCTGCATGTCTGATAGCGTTGAAAGACTCAGGACAGGAAGCATTTTGGTCCTTTGGGTTGAAGTGAATCTCTTCCGAATGTGAGAACAGGGAATATTTGCATCAAAAGTGGAAATGCACTAACGAGGGCTATCTGTAGTTTGGGACGGCACATCTAATTGGCCGCGTGAATCTTCTGGCCGCTGCTCTTTCGACCCTTTGAGCTGCGGTGCGATTGTCGAGACAGTCCTTCACGCATAGTAGTCGCAGTTGCTGTCATCTCCGCGATGCGAACACTGCGCACCACACTGAAGCTGGCCAACCAGTAGCACGTCAACAATGCCCCGTGCGATGCTACAATAGCAGCTTCGGACCGATTGATGATAAACCGTGTCGATCCTGCCAATTTTTCGACACTCGGCTCGTAGGACGCCGCTCCCATGCCACAGTAGTGCGTTGCACAAACTGCGACACCCATGATCAATGCGCTCCCTAGCCGAAGAAGCTCACTATCAGGCATGAATGTCAACTGCAGGCAAAGTTAGTGAATCGGTGACCAGTGTAGTGGCATACCAATGCATCGCTCACCGCTCGAAAGAGAATCCAAAAGGCTGCATTGGCAGTGAAGAAGGCGATGAGGACGGAGAGCACCACAATTCCTACATTGAGGTTCATAGTAGCATTTGAGCGCTGAGCGAGCATGCCTAGGTAGTGCATGCCGAGAACACCCAGCGCTGCAAACGCTCCTCCCAGCATAATGAGCCATAATCGCGAAAAGAGGGCAATGATCTACAGTAAAAAGTTGTCTGTCAATATGCTCAGCCCCGTCAACTGCAGATCGAGCCACACTTACTTTGATGCGGCGGGTGACGGCATTTTTGTTGACTACTGTAGACATCTTCATGTTTTTTAGATTCGCTGCCTAAGACACAGAGCAACGATAAGAACTCTTGAACGTAAGAATGACAAAACCCGAAGAAGCGACGTACCAGCATCTCTTTGCGTCTAGCAGCCTCCATTTCGAGGAAGTACGGGTCGGACGATGCAATTTTCAATCCAACGAGCACACCCAGCACCGCGAAGATGAACGATAGGATCGTGAGACCGAGCTCAAAGTCCATCTCAAGCGCCGAACCGTCCTTCAGCTCCAGTTGTAGTGCGGTCATGCCCGTGAAGTGCGTGCACCAAATGCCACAGCCTCCCAACGCGAAGGCTGAGAGTACCAACATCAATCGTTTGTGGCCAACTCCGTCAACTCGGCGCCAGTTTTCCATCAGTTGGATTGCTACAACATCGGTGACAACCAGAACGGTGAGAACCCACTGTACGCATTCAGACAAATGCGAGAGGAACTCACTGCAGTAGCTCCCAGTGGTGGATATCAAGTACGAGAGCACGATCATGGACCAGGACCAGTACTGGTGGATGTGAGCACCATCATCGCTCGCCATTTCGCGCGCAAGTTTTTACGAGGACAGGACGAAGATCACCCGCTTGTTCGCCGTGATGCCTTGTTTCGTGAAGACTGCGCTGGTAGGCAGACACGTCCAGGAAGAACGCACACTAATAATACTTTCATCGAGTTCGTCTAATTTTGATGCGTGCTTTCTTGTCTTCCATGCAACAAGTGTATCACTGTTCGAGCTATCTTTGGGCGAAAAGTACAGCCCCACATGCGCAGATCAATGCTGCCTTACCAGTTGCTAAGAGCTAAAGTGCGTCGTACCCGAAAGCGCCCCCGTAAATGGCAAAAGCAACCCGCGAGATTACATTCCCCTTTCATCCAATCACATCGCTTGACTGGAAGGTACCTCCCGTTCAATTCATCCTCGTCTTCCAGTAGATTTGCCTCTAACACCCTTCTCGATCCTTGCAACAACTGCAACGGCGGACCTTCAACTTAATCGAGAGATCGTCATGTCTCACGCTCTTCTGTGATTGGCACAATAGCCAGTCTCACCCTTCCACGCCGTTCGAGAAGAAAGCATACAAAGCCTCAGTCACCGCTTTTAAAGCGCGGGCGTGGAAGAAACGCCAAAGCTCCGGAGCCCCTCACTACTGGTAACAACGCAACCAGCCATGGCCGCGGGACTGCCGGACGACCTCGTGCTCGAGTACGACATGCTGCAGCTCGTGGACGGCGACGACGGCGTCTCCAGCAGCTTCCTGGACGCCCCGGCGGCGTCCTCCGCCACGTCGCACGTCGAGGACCTGCTGGCCAGCTGCTCCGTGGGTGTGAGCATCGCCACGTCCTCCGCCGCCTCTGATCCTGCGGCGGGATCCTGCGCGTCCTCGGCGTGCGCGTCGGGCGGCGCCGGCTGCTGCTCGGCCACAGCCACCAAGTCCCCGGAAGCAGAGACCAACACTCACGACGAGTTTGCAGAATTCCTATTGGACGGCGAGCAGTTTCTACGGGACATGGAGAAAGTGGTAAAATTAGACTTGGACGCGAATCAGAAGAATCAGACGCCGCTGGAGCAGAGTGGTGGTGCCATCGACCTGGGCGCGTTCACGGACTTGGACATGCTGTCCCCGTGCCCGAGCGCGCCCAGCACGACGGATGGGTCGCCCTGCAAGACGGACATGGACGAGTTCGATGTGGACGTGTGCCCGCTGCTGGCCGACGAGCACAAGAAGATGGAGGAGGAGCAGGCCAGGCAGCTCCACGAGGCCATGATGGGCCACGTGCTACCCCCCATGTCCCCGCCCAGGCTGCCGCACACGAACTCGTCGCTATCCACGATATCCGAGCTGTCGGACGTGTCCTCCTTGGGCCACACGGACGGGAGTGTGACGGCTTCTCCTCTTCCTACTATGCCCGAAGAGGCTGTTCAGGAGACCCACGAGGAGGACGAAGAGATGGAGGAGGAAGCCATGGAGGTACGTGGTTGATTGAAGAGGTGGTGGAGTTGAGGAGGCTGATTGTTGTCTTGTGCAGGACGAGATGGACCTGCTGGAGAAGGAGGCCAAGTATCTAGATGCGCAGAAGGATTTCCTGCAGTCCCGGGCAAAGTCGAGCCGTCCTCAGCGACAGAGCATCAAGCAACGCCGTCCTCGTGATACCGAGCAGCCGAAGTTGCTGGCCAAGAGCCAGGAAAACAACCAGCTGCTGAACGAACTCGTGAACCAGCAGAAGGTCTACCAGGACAACTTCAAGGCCATGCTCGCGTTCGCCCCCGTGAACGACGTGCGCATGGCGCTGATGACCCCCATGGAGTCGTACATTCGTCTAGGCAAGGACTTCGACGAGCGAAGGAAAACCATTCTTTCTTTGCGGGAGGAGAAGCTCGATATGACGTACAAGTACATCGAGCAGAAGTCTGCGGGCCTTGACATTAACCAGCCGTACCAGTACTCAGACATGTTCGAAAAGTTCGGCAAACACTACTGCGTGAACTTCGCGATCTCCAAGTACGACGGAGTGAGCGTTTTCCAGGTTGGTCGCGCTATCTACGAGCAGATTGCAGGGAAGGACGAGGCACTGAACAACGCGATGGGAAACACAACGATTCGCGAGTCATTTGACACGATCAAGTGCAACTTCATGCACCAGCGCATCGTCTCGAGTATGAACTGGGAGGGCGAGGACACAGATAAAATGCCGGATATGGAGTCGAACGCTATCTTCTACTGCCGCTTCGGTGACAACTCAGCAGTATTAGCAACAGATTACATCGACCAGGACGACCTGCACCCGTACGACTCGTCAAACCGCATCCGGAAGGATGTTTCCAGCGGAGTGGTGCTCTCTGGCCATACTGACGCTAACGGCAAGAAGTTCGTGGTGATGAAGCGCTACCTGATGGCCAAGTATCACATGTACCCGCACAAGGTGTCACAGGAGCAGCAGGACCGTTTCTTCGCTAGCATGCCTAAGTGTCATGATACTATGAAGACGCTTATCGTGGATCGCTTACAGCGCAACGACACTGGCTGTCCATGCGCAGGCGAGGACTGAGTCAGTCCCCACCGACGTTCTGGAGACACGCACCCGAAGACCTGCGGTGAAGTTTCTAAGTCTCTCGCCGGTTATCCTCGGGCTTTACATATTTTCTTCTCAAGTGGTTCGTTTCCGCTGTTTCGGGCTTCCTTTCGGGGTCGCGTCGTTGACTCGTTGAGCTTGGACGCCCCGTCGAAGTCAAGGCAATCGAAGAAGGACTCGTACATTTGGCATGGAGCGAGTGACTACCGTTAATTATGTGGCAGCAGCTGTGAAAGCGCTCCGTGCTCACCATGACCAAGTGGAGTGGGCGTGTGATTCTCTTGCAGCGCTACAAGCGCGTGCTAACCAGCACATTGAATCAATCCGTCCATGTACTCAAACACTGTCGTTTTGATCATCTGTTCGTCTACATGTACACTTGACTTTGTTCACACGTGCTGAGCTGGGCTGATTGCATTTGATCCGCAGCTTCTTCTGCGAGGCAGCAGTCGAAGCTTGAAGACGCCCGACTACCTAAAGCTTAGTTGACAACAAGATTTACCCTTCCGGAGTGCAGCGTTGAAAAACGTCAAGCTCCAAGGTTCAGTCAACAAACTGAAGTTTTCGCTATCGTAAAATTACTATCGTAACATTCACATTAGGTTTTTGCCATTATGGACTTCGCACTGACCATTTCTCGACCATGGGCGTGGAGCTTCCGGACGGCTTGGTGCGCGACTACGACCTGCTGCAGCTGCTGGATGAGGACGCCAGCGACTGCATGGACTTCTCCGCATCCTCTCTAGCGGACGAGCATCTCTCCCATGAGCCCCCAAGCTCCTGCGCGTTGCCCTCGGGTTCGCACAAAAGCGACGAATTATCCGGATTTTTGTTCCAAGACGAGGAATTCCTGTTCGAAATGGAGCTACATGATGACGCAGTCCCAGACCTGGACATGCTGCTGCCATTGAGCTCTGATGCCAATTCATGGCTCAACGCTCTGGACGACGCCACAGACGTCGAGGAACTCGAGCTGGACAATCCATTGCCCCAGGACGGGAAAGTGGGGGAAATTCTGCCCCCACTGAGACTTTTACACTCCGATTCGTCACTTTCCGAAAAATCGGAAAATTCTCTAGACTTAACCGACGACAGTGGGGTGGAATCGCCTCGCTCAGAGAGCCCTGAGGATGACGAAGTGGAGTTGTTGAGGAGAGAGGAGAAATATCTCAAAGCTCAGAAGGAGTTTTTGGAGTTTCGAGGTAACAGACGTCCACAACGTAAAAGTGTGAAAAGAAGAGGAGAGTTGAAGTTGCTGCTGAAGAGTCAGGAGGACAACCAAATCCTCAATGGACTTGCCACGCAGCAGAAAATGTACGCGGACAATTTCAAGGCCATGCTGGCATTTGCACCTGTGAATGATGTGGTACGTGCGGGGATTTCTTTTCTTTCTTTTTAGGTTCTTTGTGGCTTACTTGCTGTTTTTTCAGCGGATGTCGTTGATGACACCTTTGGAGTCGTATATTCGTCTGGGGAAGGACTTGGACGAGCGGAGGAAGACGATTCTGTCCCTACGCAAGGAGAAGCTCGACATGACGTCCAGGTTTATTGAACAGAAGACCCAGGGAATGGACTGCAATGAGCCTCACGAGTTCTCAGACATGTTCGACAAGTTTGGCAAGCACTACTGTGTCAATTTCACGATTTCCAGATATGACGGAGTGAGCATTTACCAAGTTGCACGTGGAGTCTACAATCAGCTTGCCGAGAAGGATGAGGCGCTAAACCAGGCAATAGGAGTCACACCCCTGCGTGAGGTACGTTTCTGGCGTAAAATCAAATGGGTCTTGCTCTAACAAGCTACTTTTGATATCTACATGTATTAGTCAACTGGCACGCTCAAGTGCAACTATATGCACCAGCGCATTGTCTCGCGACCAAACCAGGTACACAAGAATCCGGACAAGATGCCGGATATGGAGTCCAATGGGGTTTTCTACTGTCGTTTTGGGGACAAGTCAGCAGTACTAGCTTCCGACTACGTCGACCTAGACGAGCTGCACCCGTACGACGTATCGAATCGCATCCGAAAGGATATGTCGAGTGGTGTGGTGCTCTCTGCGCACAAGGATACTGACGGCAAAAAGTATGTGATTGTTAAACGATACACGGTGACCAAGCTTCACATGTATCCGCACAAAGTCTCACAGAAGCAGCAGGATCGCTTCTTCCTGAACATGTTCCATTCTCATGACAACATGAAGAAGCTCGTCGTAGATCGCGTACTACAACACAGTGACGCGGGCTGCTCGTGTACGGGTGACAAGACGAGCTGTTGCTGCGCTAGTGATGAGGCGAGCATTCCGTGTGGAGGACACCACGCGGCTCTGTAAATTAAGCTCGGATAAGTGTCGCACTCGAACGCGAGTGATAAAGTACGTGGTTGTTGATGATGGCTGGACACTCTCGCTGCTGGAGTTGGCTTGGAGTACGTATTCTGTTAAACGCATGGAGTAATCTGCATACAGACGTGGGATATTGCGGGATGCTGATGGTACTGAATCTCCGATTGGAACGCAGTCTTCTTTTCTCCGTCGGAAGGCAACAATTCGATCTTATTGCACACCAAGGTTTTGATCACAGTGATGAAGAATGTTCAAGGATCTTTATGTAACAAGGACACTTTGCCTTCTTCAAAGCGACAAAGCCAACGCATCTGGTTCGCAAAGAGGAATGCTGTGCTTTGGAGACGAGGATTCAAACCTTACGAGAGGAGCTGATGATTCTCTAGGAATCAAACGAAGATGGGGATGCCAAGTTGAAATCAAATGGAGCCAACAGCCAAGCCATGAAAGGTTTGGTGCGCAACTATTAGCTCGCAGTAGCATCAGTCCAACCCATGATCTTCAACCATCTTGAGGGTCAACGTACAAGTCCGATGTTTTTGAATATCCATCTGCCCCGAGAGTGTGGTTCTCGGCGCGAGACCCGTTTATCTTTGAAAGACGAAAGCTCCGGCAAGCCCGCACGTATTTAACGGCACGTAGCAATTGTTTGAACATGGTGAGGGACCACTACTCGGGGGAACATTTCGAGGACGAGGACGGGAAGTTTATTGGGCATCCACTTCGACCTGATTCACTTTCGCGCTGCCCGGTCAGTTAAGCAAGTCTACGATGCATGGTGTTTTGTGCGTCCAACACGGATACCGCGACCTCTGGAGACAGTTCGCAAACCCACGACCCGGGTCGACGACAACAGGCAAAACGACGACGTGTACATCTCGAATCATCGATTGTTATCAGAACAAGAAGCTGGCGTGTGACGTCGGAGGTGAGTACTATGAAGGTCAAAATGATTTTGAAAACTCTTCGTGCGCAGTACTGACTGACAACGGACAGCATTGATGAAGTCGACTTGTACTCGTTCGACCACTTAATGACCTCGTGTGGTATGTTGTGGATAGACCAATTCGGCAAGAGTTCATTGCAGCGCTTGTTCTGACTGAGAAATGGCGAGCTTAGCGAACACAGGCGAATGTCGAGCAGGACGCCACGCACGCAGGCAGCACTCAAGACGGTAGTGACGATATGCAGAACTTGTGGTGGTATGATGCGGAGCGCTCCCTCTTTGAAGGTCTATTGACCAACCTTTGAGATGTTGGACGACCCGATGGCCGGTATCGCTCAGTCGCCTGGCACAGACGGCCCGCCAGATAATTGAGGCTCAGTCGTTGTAATTCACCAACAACGTTTTGTGTTTTGGTAAGCTACGCCATGCAGTAGACTTTAGACTTGACACTTCCTACTTTTTGTGTTACCAAATCTTGTAGCTTGCGATAGCTTGATTGGATGCCGGCGATCCCTCAAGCTTGGTTTTTAAACTCGCCAGGGGCTCCCCCCTCACACACTGATCATCAATCTGAGACTCGTTCTTCTTGTTTTTCAACCCGGGTACCAACTTTGATGATCATGGCAACGAGCCACATCGGGTTGTCTTGCTGGCACGAGAGGTGATGGGAAAGCATTGCGTGAGCAGAAACAAACGCAATTTGCTGGTTGTATAGCAAGTGGAATACATAAACGTCGGCTCCCTCTTCTTGGCGACACCTCGTCGTCACTACTCATGTTTCCTCGAAAAGGTGTAATCTTCGTAATGCTATTACTTGAAGTATTGAACTCCCAGCAGCTTGACTTCCAGCGGTACAAAATGGAGACTGCGATAGCTGTCTGTCCAACATCAGTGGCGTTAACATTGCCTATCCGCGAGTCGATGCTTCGATGTTCAGGTCGGAAGAAAGAGGTTCTTCTTGGTGAGGTCGATCAGTTCTGTGCGGCAAACGCGAAATGCACATCAATACGTTCGTACAGACCTGAATCGAATTGTTGTCGTCTGCGGCATCATTGTCGCCATCGCAGCTCCTAATCGCGTTATGCCAGGGTGTCAAGTTCAGACAATCTTACGACTATTTGATGACAAGGTCTCGCCACTTGGACATGCCCGGAGAACAGCTCGATGACACGGACAGGAGCTTCATCTGCGATCTCATCACTCAAGCAAGTCTAAGATGCGCTTGTTTTCTTCATGTTCAATACGGAGATTAGGTGCTGGGAGATATCACGGCTCGGGAAGACTACGACGGCCTAAATGACGGTGTGTCCATATCGAATCACCGATTGGAGTCAAACCACGCCAGCGTGGCTCGATTCTGCCTCGTTCACACACGGCAGTACTTCGAAGACCAAAATGACTTTCAAAAATCAACGCGCGCTGTGCTGGTTACAGACAGCATTGACGAGGATGACGTGCACCCGTACGATTCACTCAAGAGAGACCTCACGACGGCTATTGTATTGGTTGAAGAGCGGCGCGACAAGAATGCTGAACTCGATCGTGAGCTCGGTAGAGAAGTCAACCAAAATGGTAACGAAGATGAGGATAAAGTCGTGGTGGATATACGACGGGCCGCATTCATCAAGACGTACCAGCCAAACCTCGAAATGCCGAAAACCGCGATGGTCGATATGTGCGAGCAATTTTCCCGGTGGCCATACGTAATGGTGGGATGATCGACACTAAATCGTTGTGTTGCACACACACTTGCCAACTCGTTTGTTCACAGACTGTTACTTCGTTTTGTTCTCCGTGAATCTCCAATACATGTCAGTAAACCTACACAGGTTTCCACGAGCCACGAGCGTGAGTCGTTCGTATGAAGTGGTTTATTACAACGCACAGACAAACTCGCGAATCGTCTGCAGCATCACCTTGACCCAGCCCGCTGAGCCATCACCAACAGCGCTCAGTGTCTCAGTGGGCACGTCGAATTCTGGCCGACGGACTTTCATGAAAGATGCGCACCGGATCAAGATCATCGACTCCTCGTCAACGTCCGTTTTGAGAGCCTGGTCAACTTCGGCCCCACTTCCTTCAACGGGTTGCTGCTCGTGGCGTTTTGTGCACCCCGGTCTGTTCCTCCTCACTTCCGTCATGACGAGTGTGGCGCTCACGTCCAGCCGAACTCGTGTCTTGGGATCGTACGGATGCAACTCGTCCTCGTCGACGCTGTCGGTGACCATGACAGCGCATGGCCGTCCTCCAATCAGCTCATGGTGTTCGTAAAATTTGTCGTACAGCACCTTGTTCGACTCTGTCACAATTCCAGTCGGACGAGCGGAAATCAGACGAAAGCTGCCGATCGACTCGTCCTCTCCGATCGTGTCGTAGTCTTCCCGCACAGTGATTTGGCCCAGCGCCTCCGTCGTGCTAATCTCCACATTCGTCAAGAAGAACTTGGCTGCATTGTACACTTCCCTCAGAGACTTGACTCCCACCAAGTGGCTCACTTCGAATCGTTCGCAGCAAAAGGCACCCGCAGCATCTTCGTAGCGATTTTCCGAGCTGTGTTTGGTTAGTAGATTGAGGTGCTGCGAGCGCGCGAGGACGTATGGGAGCGCCGAATTGAGCTTGTCGTCTTTCATATCCACCAGCAGCTGCCTGCGTTTCACCCAGCACTTTGGCAGGTGAACGTACGAGTACAGAGGATTCATAACCTGTCCCTCCTGGATAACCAACAAGGAAATAACGGATACCATGTCAGATCAGCTTAAGAGTATAGTATAAGGCTGCCAAGCGTTGGTGGTGCACCTGATAGTCTATGAGCTCGGACTGAGCGCCGGCCAGGACCAGTTTTTGGTCGTGAATTAACTCTTGCAGTGCATTCTTCGTGCGCAGCGAGCGCCACAGCAGCTGCAAATGGTCACTCGGAGTCATTGCCGCCGCCTCCACCCGAGCGTTGAGCTCTTGCACCTGGTCCTGCAGCGCCCGAATCTGCTCCCTAAGCGCCTCTGCCTTCTCCCTCCGCACTTGGTTCGTCGACTTGCGCTTCTTCGCGGGCATTTCGGACAGCCTTGAGCTTCTGGCACAACGTTTCGGAATGATGGCGATTCTCTTTAGTCGGTATTATACGTGTTACTGTACTGGTTAACAGACTGGCTTCTGTTGCAGTATTTAAGACTTGCCTACTGAGCAAGCTTGCATTCTGGAGTGACAAGTGCGTTGTCGAACACGCGAGAGACGGTCTCCAAGTCGCCCAGTAAGTGCAGCATCGGAGTCAAAAGGTCCGCTTTTGACTGCACAAGCTTCACGCGGCTTGTTATACTGTCCCACTTGAAATGGATCAAGCCTCGCAGCACAAACCGCTGGTCGAGCAACTTGACAGCAAGCGGTGACCACTGATCTCGGTCTCCATTGTGGACGAGATGAGGGAACGCGAAGTGCAGCGTGTTGGCCGTGATGGTGATTCCAACTGTAGTGGTGGCGGTGAGCGAGTCTTCGGGGCCGGTATCGAGTCGCACGAGTTGGGTATCCGAGTCTGGCAGGTAGAGAGCGAGGTGTCGGTAGTCCTCGATGAGGCTCTCAACGCCAAACCCCGTCTCGCCAACCACATCCGGCGATGTCGCTGCATGCAGGAAGTCGCGTTGTACGGTAGAAACATTGGTGTTCGGGGCCATTTTCGTGCTGTTGTCGGGGTCGTTCATTAGGGCGGATCCTTTCAAGCCGTAGCGGAACAGGCGAAAGTATTCTGCCACCACCGACAAGGCAGTCGTTCCTGTGGGGACACCGGAAGAGAGCGTCTGGCACTGGAGCTGAAGCGTTTGGGTTTCTCCTCGTAGCTTTCTGACGTCACGCTCTAAAGCGATCGCATGGTCCTCGATCTTTTTCCTGTATCGCTGCATGCCTGTCCGACTACGCTGTCGGCGCAGCTCTGTATCACCTTTTCCCTCTGCGATCAGTGATTTTGCAGCATACTGGCCAGGGACATCCATGTTGACAGCGAGCTCTGAGAGAGGCTTGTTGGGAACTGGGTTCAACATACCCTTGTGCTTGGAAGGAGCCGCAGCCCGCGTGGACTGTGTCTGCGGTGCTGTCTGGAGGACGTCGTGTGCAACCACCACCACGCTACCATGTCGATGTTGGGGAAAGTGTGGTCTTGAACTTGTGTATCTTGTCGTCGTTGAACTCCTCACTTTTCCGATCACACCGTCGCTCAGCATGTGCACGTTCGGCGGTTGGAGGTAGCTGCTGTGCATGTTGTTCTACAAGCTTTCGTGGCCAGTTTCAAAGTGATTCAAGAAATGCCTAGATGCCCGTGACAATTTTGTCAATGACGAATCCCCTTGGTGGTGAATTTATACCACGCAATGTGAGACACACAATGCGTGACACACGGTTTGTGTTAAATACAGATGATGTGATGTGTGCATCCTATATCCTGATCGATCACAACTATCTGGGGGAACTGGCCAATACATGTACCCCAGAAAATCATAAGCCATTCCGTTGCTATTACCTATGTGGATACACTCGCCACTGTTTTGGTTTGATCCGAGCAGCACAGACAGCATTAGCTCCTGGAAGGACACGGTGCGCTCTCCCGCATCGGCGTGTAGTGGCGCGACGCAAGCACTGACAAAAAAGCCTTCGTAGCCTCAATATAGAGTAACGATGTTTAGCACTTCCTCCGGGCGTGGATGATTGCCTCGATGGCCTTTCCACAGGCTTCAGCCTGCTGGCAAGGCGGTCTCGGGCTGCAAATCGCGACAGATCAAGTATATGAAATAAATTATAGTGACGGATGAGAGAAAGTTGGTCGCGGCTGTCGCTTGGGGTCTCAACAGGGTCATCGGCGGCGGCGTTGGCGCTAACTAGGTAGGAAAGAGCACAAAAAAGGGTATTTTTGCCTCGGCGGGCATGATCGACCAAAGTTTCATCATTTTCAATCAATCTTAGGCGATCACAAGACTGTAGCTCAAACCACGTCGACGCCACGCATGCCAAGCGAAGACACAGAAAACAACAGACTTTCCCGGATTTTTCCATCTGCTTTTACAGGCAATCATAGACATTATATAATAAATGTAACAGTACTATAATAGTCATTCTGGAATTAGTTTAGGAGCCGACGGTGTAATGAAATGTGGATACGTACTAAGAGAAGCCCTTGGAGCTCGCGTGCACCTTGAAAGTAGAATACAAGAAGCTTTACGTTAACAGGGCCGGTTTCCAAATCCTTATCTGAAGTCGCTGTCGAGGAGACAGCAGAGGTGGTGGTACTTCCATCACTCGACCGCGACGCGCTTTTCTTTCTGTCTAACGACATCAGAAGTATGGTATTATTTAATAGATTTGCTATTTTCTTTATCATGTTACTGCGCGTTATGCAGGAAGTCCTTAATCAAAGGGTTCTGGGACGAGAAGTGTCTGCCATAATGCACAAACGGATCATGCGTTGACAGCATCTCTGATTGACTGCACCTCAACCTCTCCCCAGCTCGCGATACCTTCCTTTAACGACCACATCGCACTTCTCGAGATCTCGAATTCAGGTTTGTGCATTTTCATGAACGCGGCACGCTGCATCACAACCACAAGTTCCTCTCTTTCCTCTTCGCCGGTGTGGACGCCATCACCCTGACTGCTGTTTCCTCCTTCGCTTCCAGACACGTGGCTGACTCGCTGTTCGCTCTCGGTGGACGTTGACCGTTCGTTCTTCTTGCGTTTCATTTCTGTCAGCACAGTTGTGGCACTGATATCTCGTCGCACTCGTTCTCGGGGGTTGTAAGGATAGAGGTCGTCAACATCAACGCTGTCCGTGACCACCACGGCACACGGCCGACCTCCCATCGTCACCGACTCGTCAAAATATTCCGTCAACACCACTTTGTTCACCTCCGACGTGATTCCGTTGCTATCTGTCGAAAGCAGTCGGTAATTCCAGATCGACGTCCCATCATCCACCGTGTCGTAGTCCTCACGAACTGTAGTATGTCCCAAGGCTTCGGAGATCGTGATCTCCATGTTCAGCATGAAGTATTTGATGGCTTCGAACACCTGCTTGATCGACTGGACTCCAGTAAAATGGAAAAACTCGAATCTCTCACAACAAAGTTGCCTTGAGCGTCTTCATATCGATGGTCCATCAGCTGCGGTTTCATCAGATCCAGATGCTGACTGCGAGCCACCACATACTGGAAGCCTCTAGTGATCATACCAGTCTTCGCATTTAGCAGCAGTTGGCGCCGCCCCCACCACTCTTTAGGCAAGTGAATATGTCTGCACAACGGACTTCCAGTCTGCCTCTCCTACTCAGACACCACCAGCATATAAAAACACATCACTGTGAGTAAACCCATTTCTTTAACGTTAAAAATGCATGAAAAGTGTGAATTCTTATTCTTACCCTCCATCCCAGCCAACATGGACCGAGCGCCAGCCACCGCCAATTGCTGGCCATGTATAATATCTCGGAGGGAGTTATTCGCCCCCACGACGTCCAGAAGTTGGGCTCGCGCGCTGCGGGGACGAGCCTGGAGACGCGCCAGCTTGTTCTGAAGAACCTCCAGCTGCGCCTTGACCGTCTTCACCTCCTCCTGCCGCACCAAGTACGAAGGT
The DNA here is from genome assembly GCF_020800215.1 of Phytophthora ramorum. Classification (NCBI taxonomy): domain Eukaryota; phylum Oomycota; class Peronosporomycetes; order Peronosporales; family Peronosporaceae; genus Phytophthora; species Phytophthora ramorum. The sequence continues at coordinate 57,331 of NW_027150654.1, forward strand.
TTGCGTCGCTTAGCTCCGCCGCGTCGCCCCGTCATTTATTATATGGAAATTTGAAAATGGCTCAATCACCCAAGTGAAAAATTGGGTTATTTACAGTGACAATGCGCATTTTGACGTTAGGTCGTTAGGGTTCCGCGCAACGTGAAATTCTCGTAGATTTAAAGATATTGTAAATCGAGGATGCCAGTATGTCACTGCACGAAGCCGACTCAAGCCACACTTGTCAGACCATCGCTACGAAGACGAGAACGGGTATGGTTTCTGCGAACGGTTCGAGCTCTTCCACTTCAAAGGAGTAAAGTCTCTAAAACAAGTATTTGGAACTGTTTAGTTCTTCGTGAATGGGTAACATGGAAAACAGCATACCGGTATCCGAAAGATTGGGGCTCACGAGGATTACGACACCGAGGACGGAGCGTCAACTAACGAAGCTAAGCTGACAATCCCCGTTTGTTGTCGGGAATCGGCGATGGAGTAACAACCGGGATGAAATACCGGTAACATCACGCTCGTGGAGTATTTCGATCAACGCAACGAGTTTGAAGGTCGGCCCTGTGTTGTCATGATCACTGAGCAGCTAGTCGTGTCGATGCGGCGTGCAACATTTTTAAAAATCCACTACCCCAGTTTGAGGTGCCGGCCTCCACAATCGACTCACTTCACGAGGATGCTTCGAGTTGGGGCGATGCCATGGTGCAAACAATTCGAGGATTTATCTAGGTGAGACTGCACATTAGAGAACTTTGTCCGTCATAACTGACAAGATACCGTGATGCCTCTCCTTGTCGCTTGATCTCGATGGGGTGGTTAAGCAGCGGAAGAAATCTCCGAACCCAGTCTGGAGGCAAAGAAGTGCAAACGGTCGACTTCGAGTCAACGTCGGCGGACTGGAGCATGCGTTACCCTCGGGCCTGGCAGGGTCTCGACTATCAAGCCGATGTGTACAACGCCACCGAGGCATTGACGATCACGCTGTCACTTTTTTCAGTGGTGGGTGGGTAGAGAGCGCTGTTGTTCATTGATGCCAATGATGTCGTTCAGAGTATGATTTTGCCAATAAGTTTGGAAGTGCTTGGTTGCATTATACGATACCGCATGTTTCCAATGTACGGACACCTGTAGTGTTTTCCGGAGGTTAAAGCAACTTGAAAACACGGGGCAGGGCAGGTGCAATCCTGCTGGAAACTTGTAGCCTTGTGTATTGCAGGTGCTTGTGCAGTAGCTAGCAGAAATGAAAGTGAGAGGAGTTGATAGTCGTCACCATCTATCCGTCTCAATGCAGTAAGATGCAGATATGAAGCCTTCTTGCTGCTTGCAGCAGAAGAGGGCATATGTAAGACATCCAGTGAATCCACAAGGATCACTGGCGGCCGCTAACAAGATCCTGTTCTGTTATCAAACACTTGGTGTTCGACATCGCCATGAAGTGGGCTGGCTCTGGAAACACCAGGTTAGTCACCACAACTCTGTGATTGATATGGATGCACCATGTCTCTCGCAGTCTGGCAAACTCTGGGGTTTCATGCTGGAGGTGGAAGCTGGCTTGATACCAGGAATCCACTACAACACCCCGTGACACACAGTAAGCTCGGTCCTTCAGCTGTTGTGTCTTCCGTGCCCTTACTCACTGCTACTTCGTTACGGTGTCCACGTCGCGTCACCGCCAGTCCTGTCTCTAGCTAGAGGACGGTGTCCGGTGGCTGCAAACTACTGTCGTCCTTTAATGCACCTACCCTACGCTATACACAAATGACGAACAGTAGCGCGATCCTTGGTCGCGCGAGCCGTAAAGAGGTTCACACCCTGAGATCTTCCAGTTGCTTAGTGCGCGACGCCGGGGCTCCGAGTACCGGGGGCTCCTAGTACCCTCTCTTTGGCTGCCAGACACTGTTCGGGCTGCAGATACCGACAACTACGCGGGGCTGCATATACCCGCCTCTCTCACACTCAGGGGACTCTCCAATCGAACTTGGTAGCCGCTTTCGTTGACACTTGGACACTCTGCTGGTACTTGCTGCTGACGTTGTATTTGTATGTCGTTGTGCGTCAGACCGACACGTCGACTTCGCTGCCGCGGACACTTGCTAGTTCCGCTGCGCTTCTTACCTGACTGCCGCTATCCTATTCATGCACTTGGCCCTAGGGTCAGCCGTCGCCGTCCTGATCCAGCAACCACGACTCCATACCGGAAGATCGCATGCTTGTTGTGGCTTCACTCGACTCGTTCTGTAGATACAGGTTGCTCTTTCAGGGTACACATTCTCTTGCGACCCTTTGTCGTTCTTGCTGCTCTACTTCGGCGCTATCTGGTCCTCCGTCTGCTTGTTCGTCTGCCCGGGGATGGAGACGCCCCAAAGAGATTTCATTCTCTTACTCTCTTCCCCTAGGCCCGAATCGTCCTCGATTCGCGCTGCTGTCCGCTGTCCGCTGTCCGTCTCCTGTCCGGTTGCTGTGTTGCTGTCATTACCCCTAGCGATGGTACGCTGCTGGTATCTTCATCTGGCCCGCTATCTGCATCCTCTTCACTTGACTTACCTTCTGCTCGCTCGTTGCGTACGCGTCCTTCCCGCCATAGCTGCTCGTAGTCCTGCTGGTTGATTCAGAGGCACAAAGGCTCTTCAGCGTTAAGTCGATGACCCAACCGCTGTACTTGGAACTCCAATATGTAACGCCCTGCTCGTGTCCGATATCTTGCGTCGGCGCTCGACCACGGTCTCTTCTGGCTGAATCCTCGTAAGTGGCGGTCGTTTTCCCACGAGAGTGTCTGCACCTCGTCGGCCCTGGCCGGCGAAGACGTAAATACGCTCTTCTTCCTCTGCTTCATTTGCTGTCCCTCGCGACTGTACCCTAGGTTGCTCACGCGCATGTTCGTCGGCGTCATCCTTTTTGCCATCGTCGTGGGGTACTTGCGCTGCAACTTGTCCGTTTCCCGATTGTTGTTGCTCCGCTGCTCCTGTTTTGTCGACTGGTTGCTCGACTGCCCGTTCATGGCCGTACTGTACTTCTTCATGGTGCTCAATTGTTTCGTGATCCCGCTGCTCAACGGCACCGTGGGCGTGTTGTTCTTCTGCCTGGTCTCGTTGGTGCTAGACTCGGTGGCGAGTGCTGTCTCGCCAGCTCGGGCTCTGCTGGGACTTTCCGCGCGGTCACTGGTACTTCCGTCATGCTCGACACCTGCATACGGTGCTCTTCTGATCTTGGCCCTTGTCCGGCCTGCAATCGCGTCATCTGGGGCTGCTGGAACTGTTTTCGCTCGCTTACGCTGGGGTCTTACTGCTGGGACGCGTCCTTTGTTGTGGTTCTGTTAGTTGCAATCGTAGGAAGATCGAATTGCGCTACGCGCCGTTTCTTGCCCTTGCACATCCGTGTTGCTGTTCCCGCGGTTGTGATCGTGCTGGCGGATTGGTTTCTGCTGGCTCCGCTTGCTCCGCTCTGGTCGACTCGCTGCTGACCTTTGTTTCCACCTCTGCTGCTGTTGGTCTGGCAGCTGCCGCGTTCTCGACTGTCGCCAAGCTATTCCTGTCTTCGTCCTGGGCGGCTAGTTCCGGGGCTGCACTTTCCTCCTCGTCTGATTCAATATCGGCCGCTGCAATAGCTTCCTCACGATTGTTCAGCGCAATGTCCTTGGCCATCTGCTCTAGCAGGTTCGTCGGGTAGTAGTAGCTCAATAGGAATGTACAGTGCACGATCAATTCTTTGCCGGACTCCAACATCTGAATGAGGTAATTGTCGTACCCGGAGGCCTCTATAATCTTGCCAGGGCCCCTCCATCTGTGCCCAAACTTCGTGATTCCAGGCCCCTTCGCGGGTCGATACAGCCACACTAACTGTCCTGGCCTAAATTCACTGCGATGCCTCACATTCCTCTGGTTGTAGTACATGGCCTGTCGGGCCTGTTCCTTCTGTAGTGCTACGGCCGCTAGTTCTCGAGCCTTTCTCAGGTCCTGCAACAGCACTTCGTGGTAGTCTTGCAGCGTGCTGTGCGGGTGCTCTAGTCGATTACGTCTCAACAATTCAGCTGGCGTCCTCAACTTCCGGCCCATCATCAGTTCATTAGGCTGGTAGCCGTGCGTAGCATGTCGAGACCCGTTGTATGCGTACAGCGCGCTTGGCAAGAAGTCATCCCAGTCGTCTTGGGCTTCGTTCACATAGAGGCTCACCATATCCTTCCAGGTTCGATGAAATCGTTCTACTAAACCTAGCAAATTCGGTCTGTACGGGACTGGAGTCGATTGTTTCACTTGCATTAATTCCAGCAACTCTGCCGTTGCCCTGCTGCCAAATTCCATTGCTCCATCCATCATGATCTCACGCATGGGTCCATACACGAGAACCACCTTGTCCATCAAAAAGCGTGCAATGGCTTTCGCCGTGTGCTCAGGTACGGCTGCTGCCACAGCGTACCGAGTGTTTACTCCACCGCGGCAATCACATAGCGGTTGCCCCACATCGTCACTGGCAATGGCCCGGCGACGTCGATCGCCCACCGATCGCACACATCACCTGTTCGTACGCTTCGCAACGGCGGAACCACCGCCTTTGGTCGATCCTTCCGTGACCCACAGTCCTGGCACGCGGACACCCAGCTGTTCACAGCTTCTCTCATGTGCGGCCACCAGTACATCCGGTGCAGGCGGTCGTACGTTTGCGGGCCCCGCAAGTGGCCTGCCCATATACTGTCATGAGCTTCCTTGAAAGCGAGGGCTCAATAGATCGCTGGCAGGACAACTCTGCTTCCACTGTCTACTTCTGCGTGTATCACTCCATCACGATCACTAAATACACGCTGCCCTCGATACGCCCCCTTCTGTTTGAGTCTCTGCACCATCACCGATCTGTCCTGCTCTCTCTTGATGTCGTCGTCAGTGAACTGCACTACGCCCATCTCTGCCTCTTCAACGCGCCACACTACTCCCGTCTGGACTACATTTCTGGCTGCACGATCGACTTCCGCGTCCAAGTCATTGAGGTGCACATCCTGCACTGCCGCCAGCTTCCTTTTCTGGGGTGATGTCACCCTCGTAGCGTGCGTCACTGTGGCTGCATTTGTTCTTGTCATGACGGTGCTGTTTCTCTTCACGCGCTGACCGGACGGCTGCACCGGGTCACCGCTCCCCATGATGCTCTTATGGCGCTGAATCGTGTCACTGCTGGTCTTCTGGTCGCCTACCGCTTCACTTTCCTCGACCCCTGCTCGTGCGTGCTTCCGTTCTGACTCCGCGCTCCTCTTTCTGATGCTTCTGCACTCAACCGTGGGTTCTGTCACCTTCTTGTCGTCAACGTCCGTGCATGCCGCGACTTCCGCCTTCTCCTTACCCTCGACGGCGTCCTCGGTTCTTGTCGGTGCATCATCCTTTTCTACCGTCAATTGCTGCGTCGGCCTCGCTATCACAGAATCTTCGGCAACCTTGTCATGCTCCTCAATCGCTTCATGCTCCGCTGGCGCTGGTCCTCGCGACAAGGCATCCGCCACATAGTTTTCTCTACCAAGCCTGTACTGGATATCAAAATCGTATTCTTGGAGAGTCAAGGCCCATCTGTGCAACCGTCCTGCAGGCTCCTTGGTTTCATCAGCCACTTAAGGCTATGTGGTCTGTCACAATGGTGAATTTTCGCCGTAGAGATGCGGTCAGAAGAGTCGTACGGCCCACACGACCGCAAGACACTCGAGCTCGGAGATACTATAGTTGCTCACTGTCGGGCTGTTCACTTTTGAGGCGTACGCAACTGGTTGATCGCCACCACCTTGGTCTTGCGAAAGCACAGCACCAAGTCCAACCTTCGAAGCATCGGTTGTCAGTTTGAACGGCACTCTGTAGTCAGGATAGACTAGGACAGGCTTCTTGCTCAGCCATACCTTCGCCCACGTAAACGCTTCCTCCTGTGCTTCGTTCCATACCCACGCACTGCTTTTCCGGAGCAAACTCGTTAGCGGTGACATCTTAGCACCGAAGTCCGGGGCAAACCTCCGGTAGTAGCCTGCTAACGCCACGAACCGCCGTACTTGCACATCATCTACTGGTCGTGGGAAGTCCACGATGGCTTTGATCAATCGATCCGTCGGCTGGATTCCGTCCGGCGTCAAGTCGTGCCCCAAGTACTCCATCTTGGTGGTCGCGAAGGAGCACTTCGATGCCTTCAGGCTCAGTCCAGCGTCTACAATCCGTTCTAGTACTACAGCTAGCTCTACTACGTGCTGTGCAACTGTGCCCTTCGTGAATATCACCACGTCGTCTAGGTACACTAGGCAGCACACCCATGTCAATCCTCGCAATACACAATCCATCAGTCGCTGAAAAGTGCTGGGTGCGTTGCACAGTCCAAACGGCATTCGTCTGAACTGGAACAACCCACGCCGCGTTGTGAAAGCTGTCTTCGCTCGATCTTCTTTCGCCACACCTAGTTGCCAATAGCCAGCATGCAAATCTAAGCTCGTAAAACGCTGCGATCCGTACAAAGCTTCTAGCGTCTCGTCAACCCGGGGCAATGGGTACACATCCTTGACCGTGACCGCGTTGAGTGACCGGTAGTCAATGCAAACCGCACACTGCCGTCTTTCTTCCGCACAATCACCACAGGGAATCCCCATGCACCTTCTCCCGGCTCAATTACTTCGTTGTTCAGCATCTCGTCGACCTCCTTGTCTATCAATTCGTTCTCCGATACGGCATGCCTGCGTCGGCGCTGCATAATTGGCGCGACGTTCCCCGTATTGATGTGATGCTCCACGTTGACTTTCGCCAACGGCGGGCATCCTGGCTTCTTCTCGACTACGCCAGCGTACTGCCGGAGAAGCGCTATCACCAAGTCCCGGTCCTGGCCCCCATCTCACCGATGTCCAGTTTGTTCTCGTCTGTCAGCGGACGGGCGTCGTCCTTCTTCAATTCCGCTACCCACTTTGCTACTCGAGCTCTTTCGAGCTCGCCATTCATCGCCATGATCTGCATGTCATCATCTGTAGGAATCCAGATACCCAGGGCTTCTCTGGCGGGTAGCTTTTCGCGCCGTCCCTCGACATTCATCACCACCACGCGAACCATGCCGTCTTTTACCGTGTCGACTGTCGGTGCGATCAGCAAATGCCGCTTCGAGCTCGGTTTTGGCACAAATATCCCGGTCGAACCGTCTTCCGCATTCACCTGCAGATACAGCGTGCTGCGTGTGTTTGTTGCCAGCTTGGTCGTCCTCGCCAGCCGTACCACTGCTTTCCGCTCTTGTCCTAGCTGTTGCAATGTCGACACTCCATGGCAGGTGAACGGCAGTATGAACTTCTGTCCCTTAGCATCACGATACTTCAGCTCGCGTGCGCCAAAGTCTATCTTGACTTGGTGTTCCACCATCCAGTCCTCGCCGATCAGTAGCTCGTCGCCCTGCCCATCTACCAGTAGAGCATCCACCACGATCCGTTGCTGGTACTGTGTCGTCCCGGCGAATCGCCAGACCCCGAGCACCTTGCTTGTGCCTCCACCGAAGCCTTCAACGATATCCACCGGTGCGTTTCTCGTCATGCACTGTCCAAATTGGCGCAACTCGATTCCAGTTACACTATACTGGGCACAGCTATCTAACTTCTTGCGTGTGGGTCTTCGTCAATGCTAACAGCGCCGTCGGCAGACAACTTGGGCTTCCCGCGCCGGCCGCACGCAACTGTGCAACTCGCACGCTTTTCCCATCCTTGTCGAGTCGCCGCTCTACATCCCCATAACAGCCTTGTTTCACGTAGTGGTATGCTTTCTTGCGTGTCCACCTGCTTGTTTTGGCTGCTGCCGTCTGCCCTGCCGCTATGGCAGCTGCTACGCGCTCTACTTGCTGTCTTCGCTGCTGCAACCTTCGTGTCCGTCGGGCAACGCGGAATTTCTTCGCTTCCTTGGCCGCACTGCGCCTGACCGCCCTCATTTCGTCGAGCGTGCCTGTTTCTGCGAGCTCTACAGGAACGTCTTGAGCATAGCGCGCCATTGCGTCCAGCCACTCCTCTGCAGTCTGTATTGCAGGTTGCTGAGCGATGTCCGGCATTTTTTCCAGTACGGAGACCACGTCATGAGCATCGGTTGTGGCTGCGTCTACTCCTCTAGCATCCTTCTTCTGCGCGACGGCCGCAAAAGCCGCTGCTTCCAATTTCTTCACGACTTCTGCCGCCATTTGAGCTTCGCCATGGCTGTTTCCTCGCCGCCTTCGTCCGTCGTCTTCACGCAGTTCAGTGAGCACGTGACGTACAGCCATTCGCAATACCTTGGCGCGCTCTTCTCGTCGCTCGCGCACTTCAGCTGCCAATACCCCGTGAGTCGCTGCTAGCGCACCTTCAGCCTTCCGTTGTCTTCTCTTGGCTGCCGTAGTCCGGCCTCCACTCATCACGGCTGCTCGGCGGGCCATACCCGCTGGTAATGAAGTCCTCTGGCCAGTCGGTGCTGTCATGTTCTTCCCCGACATGGCTGACAAGTGACCAGCGACGATGGACGTCCCTATGGGCATGCACATCGTAGGTCCGCTGTTCGCCTTTTCATTCTCCTTGTTGGTGTCAATCATCTGCGGCTTGCTGGACACCCGCGACTCCTCCAACTTGCCCTCGTCTTGCTGATCGCTCTTCCCCTGGTTTTGACGACGCGCGCTCCCACTCTTCCCCTTGGTTTGACCACCCTAGTTGAAAGCGGGTCAGTGCCGTCTCCACCAGCGCTGGCAACTGTCGGCACTCGTTCCCAGCACCTCCTTCGCTTGTCCCGCATCACCTTCGCCGGCGTTCTGTTCTGGATTTCCTCGTCGGGGCATTCTGCCGTCGCGGACAGTAGAGCCCCCGCCTCTACTGCCGCTGCCCATTTCCCGCCGACGCCGTCGTTACCGTAGCACCTCCTGCTGCAGTATTGGTGGCGCTTGCCGCGGTTGTCTGCTGGGGCCCTGCCTGGCTTTCTTCGTCGGCGATACGTTGCGCGCACTCACGCCACCAGTGGCCCTTTGTGCCACAGTAGCCACAGTTCGACTCTGCCTTACGCTGAGCGATCGCGCGCGCGTCGGGAGGGCGGTAGTTGTCCAATCCGCCTGCACCTCCGCGTCCGCCTCGACCTCGTCCAAATCCGCGTCCGCCAGCGACGCCTCTTCCTCCGAAACCACTGCCGTTGCCGCGACTGTAGCTATCATCATTGTTGTTGCTGCTGTAGCCACCGCCATGGTTGCCGCCGCCGCCGTAGCTACCGCTATTGTTGTCGCGGTGCTGGGGCTGCCATGCTGAACCTTGGTTGTTTCTGTCTCGGCGCTGATTGTATTGTGGGTGTTGCTCGGCCTCCTCGCTCTTGATTTCTAATGCTCTGGCTACCTTGGCTTTGCTGGACGCCGCCTGTCCATTGTCTTCGCGCCCTAGCCCTGCTACCAACATCAGCGCTTGCAAAGCGGCCAATGAAAGCGGGTCTTTTTTGCGGTTTTAGCCAATCCACTTACCGCTTTTCCTTCTGTGTCAAAGTTTGGGGGCGAATCATTGCTGCCGCCAAAACCTAAACCCAACTTCTTCCAGTCGAGCCGGTCCACACCCTCTGCCATCGGCTGTTTCTTTTTAGCGGGTTGATTGTCGTCTTCGATACCATACTCGCGGTCATCTCGGTAGCGGTGCTTGGCCACTCGCCAATCCGTCACCTTGAAGCCCTCACCGAACTCTCCCCACTTGTCCTCGGCGAACTGCACGGCTTCATCCAGCGTCTGCGGTTCGTACGTGCGCACCTGTGTTGCTGTGTTCTCGTTGTTGATTCCGTTGATGAATGCCTCTATGTAGGACTCTGCAGGCACTCGCTTACCGAAGCCGATGACCGTCAAGCTCGCTGCGAAGTCGTTCAAGCGCTCACCTGGCTGTTGAACGCGTGCTGCTAGCCGCTGCTGAATGCGAAACAGGTTCTCGCGCCGCCCATACTTCTTCCGCATCATCTTGACCAGGTAAGCCAAGTTCTTGTCCTCCTCGCGCATACTCTCGGACAACGTGATTAACCATTTGCTTGCGCCGTCCTTTAAGTGCGCAGTGGCGCCGTAGTACAGCTCGGCTGCTGTCCAGGTGTCGCCGCCGAGACCTGCCTGCCGCTCGACCTCCTGTGGGATCGTCGCCAGCCATGCTTCGACGGACTCCCCCCCCTTAAAGTCCTCGAGGTTCAAACGCTTCATCTTGTGCCGGCCTCGTCGCTCAGTTGCTGGTGGTGGTGGCGCCTGAATCACCACCGGTTGCGGTACTGGTGTAGCTGCTGGGGGCTGCACCAGGAATCGCTTCATCATGCTCGCTGTTGGCGTGGCGTAAGCGCCTCCCACCAGTCCATGTCCTCCAAGTCGTCGTCTTGCTCCGTCTGATTCGACGCGGGCGGTCTCACTGTCGATTGTCATACGCGGCCTCCATCTCGCTGTCCTCCGTCGCCGTTATCGCTGTTACCGCCAGCTCCACCGGTTCCACCTTCATGGTCACCTCCGCCAGTATTTCAGTTCCATGACCGCTGTTGTTATTGTCGTCGTCGTCGTCGGTGGAGTCATTGTGGTGGTCATTGCCACCAGCGGCGGTGATGGTGACGCTGCTGCTGACGACTACCTCCTCGTCAGTGCCTGGACTTCCGTCAGCGGTGTGCAGCCGTAGTCGTGTCCGTGGTCGCGTCCTCTTCGATGCCGGTGTTGTGGCCGAGCGTCGTGGGGTGGCGCTGGCTGTAGGCGTGCTCGATCTTCATGCTGCTCTCGTTGCTCGTGCTGTCATCCTCGCTATCGTTCCTTCTGCTCAATCCGTTGTTTGCTCAATTCACTTTTGCTCTTCCTCAATCCGTCTCTCAGTCTCTCAATGGCCTGGGGTTCGTGCCACTGGGCCGAGCCTCGTGTAAGCCTCCTCTTCAGTCTCTGGGAAGCCAACCGTGTTGGAAGGCCCCTGTATGACCACCAAGTAAGCTCGGTCCTTCAGCTGTGTGTCTTCCGTGCCCTTACTCACTGCTACTTCGTTACGGTGTCCACGTCGCGTCACCGCCAGTCCTGTCCCTAGCTAGAGGACAGTGTCCGGTGGCTGCAAACTACTGTCGTCCTTTAATGCACCTACCCTACGCTATACACAAATGACGAACAGTAGCGCGATCCTTGGTCGCGCGAGCCGTAAAGAGGTTCACACCCTGAGATCTTCCAGTTGCTTAGTGCGCGACGCCGGGGGCTCCGAGTACCGGGGGCTCCTAGTACCCTCTCTTTGGCTGCCAGACACTGTTCGGGCTGCAGATACCGACAACTACGCGGGGCTGCAGATACCCGCCTCTCTCACACTCAGGGGACTCTCCAATCGAACTTGGTAGCCGCTTTCGTTGACACTTGGACACTCTGCTGGTACTTGCTGCTGACGTTGTATTTGTATGTCGTTGTGCGTCAGACCGACACGTCGACTTCGCTGCCGCGGACACTTGCTAGTTCCGCTGCGCTTCTTACACTGACTGCCGCTATCCTATTCATGCACTTGGCCCTAGGGTCAGCCGTCGCCGTCCTGATCCAGCAACCACGACTCCATACCGGAAGATCGCATGCTTGTTGTGGCTTCACTCGACTCGTTCTGTAGATACAGGTTGCTCTTTCAGGGTACACATTCTCTTGCGACCCTTTGTCGTTCTTGCTGCTCTACTTCGGCGCTATCTGGTCCTCCGTCTGCTTGTTCGTCTGCCCGGGGATGGAGACGCCCCAAAGAGATTTCATTCTCTTACTACACCATCATAATCAATCAATCGCCCAACCGATGTTGTGGGCTATTGTCGAGACCTGGAGGACGCTCTCGTTGTTCTGGCGGGCACGGGGTCTGTGCCGAGAAAGCTCCCTGCGCGAGCATGGATCTGGCTCGGTATTCTGGCTCGGTTTTCTGGCTCTGAAACGATGGTGGCTGGTTTAGTGTTTCGGACAAGCGAACGAGCAAGACACACCCACTCACACGATTACGCGGCAAGCCCAGCATCAAAGCATTCCTGCGCCACTTTGAAACTGGGCAAGAAAGGTCAACTAGAACATACACAGCAGCCCCCTCCATCTACCGAGTGTCCACACGCTCAGTGACGGTGTGATCGGAAAAATGATGCGATCGTCCCGTTGGCCAACAATTGAAGCCAATTTCGCCGGAGACGACAACACCAGGAGTTCAACGACGACAAGATACACAAGTTCAAGACCACACTTTCCCCAACATCGACATGGTAGCGTGGTGGTGGTTGCACACGACGTCCTCCAGACAGCACCGCAGACACAGTCCACGCGGGCTGCGGCTCCTTCCAAGCACAAGGGTATGTTGAACCCAGTTCCCAACAAGTCTCCGTCAGAGCTCGCTGTCAACATGGAGGTCCCTGGCCAGTATGCTGCACAATTACTGATCGCAGAGGGAAAAGGTGATACAGAGCTGCGCCGACAGCGTAGTCGGACAGGCATGCAGCGATACAGGAAAAAGATCGAGGACCATGCGATCGCTTTAGAGCGTGACGTCAGAAAGCTACGAGGAGAAACCCAAACGCTTCAGCTCCAGTGCCAGACGCTCTCTACCGGTGTCCCCACAGGAACGACTGCCTTGTCGGTGGTGGCAGAATACTTTCGCCTGTTCCGCTACGGCTTGAAAGGATCCGCCCTAATGAACGACCCCGACAACAGCACGAAAGTGGCCCCGAACACCAATGTTTCTACCGTACAACGCGACTTCCTGCATGCAGCGACATCGCCGGATGTGGTTGGCGAGACGGGGTTTGGCGTTGAGAGCCTCATCGAGGACTACCGACACCTCGCTCTCTACCTGCCAGACTCGGATACCCAACTCGTGCGACTCGATACCGGCCCCGAAGACTCGCTCACCGCCACCACTACAGTTGGAATCACCATCACGGCCAACACGCTGCGCTTCGCGTTCCCTCATCTCGTCCACAATGGAGACCGAGATCAGTGGTCACCGCTTGCTGCCAAGTTGCTCGACCAGCGGTTTGTGCTGCGAGGCTTGATCCATTTCAAGTGGGACAGTATAACAAGCCGCGTGAAGCTTGTGCAGTCAAAGCGGACCTTTTGACTCCGATGCTGCACTTACTGGGCGACTTGGAGACCGTCTCTCGCGTGTTCGACAACGCACTTGTCACTCCAGAATGCAAGCTTGCTCAGTAGGCAAGTCTTAAATACTGCAACAGAAGTCAGTCTGTTAACCAGTACAGTAACACGTATAATACCGGCTAAAGAGAATCGCCATCATTCCGAAACGTTGTGCCAGAAGCTCAAGGCTGTCCGAAATGCCAGCGAAGAAGCGCAAGTCGACGAACCAAGTGCGGAGGGAGGAGGCAGAGGCGCTTAGGGAGCAGATTCGGGCGCTGCAGGACCAGGTGCAAGAGCTCAACGCTCGGGCGGAGGCGGCGGCAATGACTCCGAGTGACCATTTGCATCTGCTGCGGCGCTCGCTGCGCACGAAGAATGCACTGCAAGAGTTAATTCACGACCAAAAACTGGTCCTGGCCGGCGCTCAGTCCGAGCTCATAGACTATCAGGTGCACCACCAACGCTTGTGTCACGGGTGGAAGCGGTGGACACCGTCTTGAGCACGATGCCAACTAGCTACCGTATGTGTCAACAGTAGAGCTGTCGCCATAGTTAAGCTTACCATCAGAAAACGTTTGTTTCTGGATTAGTTCACCTTTTTGGAACAGCATACGAGATGATCCAAATTATATATTTTCCTCTGGAACAACAGAGGGCCGAGTTGTTCCACTAAGATCTAATAGTAATAAGGTGTGCTGTATTGGGTTACTGAGCTCTGCCGAGCTCGAACTCTAATAACCATTCCTGGTAGTCGTGTACATCCAACCAGGTCCTACCAGCTGTCGTCCCTATCACTGGCCTCACTCGTTCTCTCTTATCCACTCTCCTCCCACCCCCTTATATCCACTTCCATGAGTGATATCACTCCTCGTAACAGCCCTTGCTCATCCCCGCCTTCCACTGTTGCCTGCATCGAACTCGCCCTTGCATTCATCGCCGTGTTAGCCAGTCAATTCACCATCTTGTTAAATTGACGGTAATGGTGACCCAACTTTGTACTCGACAACTATCTGTAAATAGCAACGCCAGTCTGTACCGTTTCTTGACCTAGGGTGACGTCGTTGCGCCATCATGTTCATTATTAGCGTCCTGTTACCGACAATGTGAATTCCACCCCAATTCTTCCTCACTGCGTAAGCCAGCAATATGTACAGTCCCTCAAATTCCGCTACGTTGTTGGTCTTTGTTGACCGTCCAAGAAAGCCGTTCCACGTCGTCTACGACACTAGCGTCTTCGCCATCGGGTGTGCGCTCATGCAGTTTGACAATGCAGGTCGTGAGCTATCAATCGCGACAGATGAAGCCGGCCGAACGCAACTATTCCAAATAAAAACTCCTTACGATGCGTTACGCTCTGATCAAATTCAGAGTGTACCTGCTCGGAGAACAGAGGTTCGTGGTGTACACAAATCACGCATCGTATCACTGTGGGCAGCGATAAAGTCCCCACATTTGTTCCAACGCATGATACGATGGTTGTCGTTATTCGCTGAGTGCAACATCGTCGTGCACTATAAGCCCGACAAGAACAACATCCTCGCCGACGCTCTGTCTCGGCGTCCAGACTGTGATCCACGTGCGATGCGGGGTCGTCAAGTGATTGACGACGACGAGGATGACGAAGATCACTGCGCGATGTGCTTTGCATCAGGTGTCAACCTGATGAACGTGACTCCAGAAATGCCGTTACGCGAACAGATCGTCGTTGCGAACAACAACGACGCGGTATATGCCGCCATCCTCGCGCATCCCCCCCCCAGTGATAAAACACTTGGCGTGCTATCGAACAACACGTACATTCAAGTCAACTGATATCAACTCGACGGCAATCCGCTGACGTTCAACACCGATCGGCTCGATGCTCCCCGCATCGTCATCCCGAACAACGATGCCCTGTGCGCTCGGATCATCCACGAGTTCCAAGACAGCCCTATCGGTGGTCACTTGGGCCGCGGAAAATCTTTCGCAGCAATGTCCCTCGACTCCTGTTGGCCCCACATGTACAAGTGGGTGCGCAAGTGAGTCCGTATTTGCGAGATTTGCCAGCGCGTGAAGCCGTCAAAGTCGTCGCAGGTTTCCCTGCGAGCCCTACCGATTGCAACTGAGGCGTGACGCTCAGTGTTGATAGACTTCATCTTCGGGCTTCCGCCTAATGTGAATGGTCGAATTGGTGTATTGTGTTCGTTGATAGGTTCAGCAAGATGGCCCAACTCATTCCGGTGTCCGACATGATCACCGCGGCTGAGTCCGTGGTGCATTTCGTTAATGCGGCCTTTCGACACCACGGCTTATCCGAATCGATCACCTCTGACCGCAATCCTCAGTTCACATCGGCGGTCTGGTCGAGCCTCTTCCAGCTTCTGGAAACGAAGCTGCTCATGTCAACGGCGACGCATCTGGAGAAGGATGGACAGACGGAGCGGGTCAACCGAGTCTTCGAAGATGTCCTTCGAAGCTACGCGACCTCGTTCACGAGTTGGAGCTCCTTCTTGCCACCTGCCGAGTTTGCGCTGAACAACACGGAACACGCGTCGCCGGGGCTGACCCCTTTTTCGTGAATATCGCGCGGCACCCGCGCGTTCCCGCCCTCCTCGCGTGGGCCACCCCACGACGCCTCGTGGCTCCACTCTGGGTGGGGAAGGAAATGACTTTGCTGGTAGTACGATCATAGACACACCGGTTCCGATACCGATACCGGTATTACTAGTGATGAGCACGGATGGCACACCCCACCAGCTCACTCGGCGGATGCAGCTCACAAGTCCGTGAAGCTGAATGTGATCACCCGCTCGAAACAGATCCTTGCGACGTCGAACAGTGCGGCATCTCCGCTCGCAGATTGGGCTGCGCACACGTTGATCAACCCTGGTCACGCTACCAATCCTGTCGTAGCTAACTACACGCCGAAGACTCCGGCGCGTCCAGTCGACGATGCAGCCATCTCTGAGTTCGTGCTGCAGCGAGAATCGGTCGCCCTACTTGTATGAGATGCACTGCAAGAAGCAGTGGACAAGTAGAAGGAGAACGACAAGTGTGAGAGCAAGAATGTGGCTACATGTATACAAGAGATCGCGCGCTCCTGTTGGCAGACGGCATTCGCTCTTGGGCTGCAACAAATCTTGGTGCGAACAAACTCGCACTGCGCTTTATTGGCTATGAAAGTAATCAGTGATGCCTACACATTGGACATACCATCATCGCTACGGTTATACCCGACGTTCTACGTCGGGTGACTGAAGCAGTACCACCCAGTTACAATCCCGTCGGCCTCGGAGCACCCGCCGGTGCAGCATGAACAGGACGTCCCTCCCGACGAGCGCACCTCACCATAGAGCCATCCGCCCGCTCACACGGGCGTGCTGACGTCTACGATGCCTCGAACACGCGCCTCTCTAGCTCCCGCGTCCGCTGCAGCAGTCCCACACTCGTCTGGCGAGCAGCCGCGGCTGCCCCCGACGATCCCGCTCCCCAGCTTCCTCAGCATCAAGATGAGTGTCTCGCGCCCAATTCACGCCTCGTCCACTTCATCCTGGGCGACCAGGGCGTGAGGTCTATCGCCGCGAAGTTTCCCCGCCGATTTTTGACTCAGCTGGTGATATCTGCTGGATTGTGGACCATATCGTGGAGCACGAGGATCCATCTCGTACGTATGCCCATACCCGTACTAGTACGCGCTCCAAACACGCGGTTCCGGGCGCGTGACGTTATCGAGTCCGCTGGCTCGGATTTCCTCTGAACGAAGATACGTGGGAACCTCGTGCCGCTCCTCCGGGGCGTCCCGGATGATGTCCGCGAATACGAGAACGCCATCGTGAACGACACCGCAGCCGGTCCTGCGGTGAATGAGAATGCGAGCGCTGACGTACACGTGTCCGGGGTGGCGGAGGATACGGCGGAGTATTCCTGTGGTGTACGACGCCGCGATTAGTAGACTGGACCACCTCAGAGAGCGTGTGCTCAGCGACCTGACGGAGCCATTCTTCCTCGGATAAACACTAGGAACTCTCGAACGAAGTGCAGCTTTCGGGCACGTGGACGTAATAATCATGGTCGGATTCCCAGGCGTTATTGCTCACTTGTGTTCAACGTTCTCTGAGGGAGTGCTCGCCGACATACTCCTCGCGACTGGCGAGCCAGTCGACGAAGTTACTGGTCATGCACACCATGACTGTTGTAGCACATCGTACGAAACACTCGTCAGCGACTTCCCTCGTAGCGCGGAATCGATGAAAGTAGCCCGGTATCCCCTCCAGGGATCCTGGAGACTCCGCTCCGGACAAGTCTTACAACTACCAAGGCTTGAGCTCCTGGTCCATCACGCATACCCGCTGGGTGATCCCGAGTGGTGTATCCTGTTCGTCGCCGCTGGTTTTGTTCGCGCCGTCTCCGCTGCTGAATTACTCGCGCGTGTGCCATCCACAGTAGTCCCCGCGCTCGTGTCTATCTGCTGCTCCATCATGTCTCCGATAGCGCAATTCTGATTGCGCTCCTGCAGTTCGCAAGGGCTGCTGCTCGTCTCCGTTGAGATCATCCCGTTGGCGTCGCGTTCCCGCCGTTTCCCAGTTTTCTTTTCTTTCAGTTGTCTTTTGCTCGCACTCACGGAGCGTGAGTGCAACCTTAAGAGAGAGAGAGAGAGAGAGCGGCGGGGGGGGGGGGGGGGGGGGGGGGGGAGGGGGGTGAACGCTTTCATCCACGCCTCCTCTGTTGTGTCACCGACCCCTGCTACATGTCCTAGATAGCGCGTACTGTCTCTGGCTTCCACCTCGCCTCCGTAGCTTGCACCATCCCCTCCGTCATACTCGTACGTGATTAGCCAAAACAAAATGTGAAGGGCACTCGTGATGTCACCGAATCACAATCCACCAGCAGCTCACACGTCGGTAAAAGTCGCTGTTAAGTGCCGCCATCAAATCCACGAGCGGACACATGGATGACCGACATTGAAGGCGTGTTAAGAGTACCATCCTTGAGAATACAATGCAAGGCCCCCGAGTCAACTACCATTTGTCAGCAATATAGACCGTCATGATGAAAGGGGCGCTGGGACCAACCGAAACCGTCGAAAGTTCCATGTTCTCAATCGACGATGTCTCGGTGGTTATAGGAGATTCTTGATTAGCAGGCTCGACAGACACTCCACTAACATCCACCGAGTCAACCCATTTTCCTGTCCTTGTCTTCGGTGCTGCCCGTTCTACGCGGGAAGTTGGCAATGCGATATCCGCTCTCTTTGCAATCGAAACAGAGATTACGTTCGTGACAAGCGTTCTTACCGACCTGACGGCTGTCAACTACTGACACGTCCATCGACGTCGGTCCATCTGGCACCCGCGCCTACAGAGAGCCACGGATCATAGGAGGCGAACTCGTGTTGCGACCACGGTCGCCCGAGGAGTGCGTGCGCTCGTTGGCCTGCGCACCAGCAATGACATCGGCCAGCGTAACACAGCGTAGATACATGACTTCTTTCATGGTCTCAGATTTCAGGCCCTCACAAAAATGGTTCACCTGGTCAAGAGGATGCATGCCGTGGATTTAAGCAATAAGACGGCGGAAATCTGTCACGTAGTCGTCCACGGAGCTAGACTGCTTGTATCGACGGAGTCCTGCACGTAGGCGAAATTGCTGATCAGGCGGTACGAACTCTGCCGTCAAGGCTGCCTGTAACTCATCGATATTGTGGTAGGCCACATACTCTACCATCACCTTCGCGTGATACCATGACGCGGTGCCGTCACGGAAGTTGGTCGCGAGCATAGCCACGACACATGGACCGTTCTGGGTGCTCGTGAAGTCAAGCCACTTCCTTTACATGAAGAGCTTGGCTCGAAAGATAAACTCGTCAACAGACTCATTCGGGCGGTCATTGTACGTCGGCATGCTCACGCCCTCAACCTTGTGCTCACATTGCACCTGGTCCGCCTGCATCTGTTGCTGGACTTGCTGCTGATACCCTAGAAGGTAAGACTGAAAATCTTGGTATATCTGAGCATTCTGCTGGCTCAGACTCGTTGCGATGTGTTCAATGCTTGCATGAACTGATTTGGTTGGACGACACCAGCCTGGTGCTCCATAGTATCGTCAGTCATCGCAAATGTCGAAGTTGATGTTGAAGTTCGCGGATTGGTCGAAATTCAGCAAACGGGCTTGCTCGCTCAGGCGGTCGGACTCTGGGTAGTTAGCTACGCAGATTGCGGGCTTCCACTCAACTTTAGCAACAGTGTGTTGCTCTTTGGCTACTCGGTGGCCGCGAATCTCGGGGACATCGCGTGACCACAATCGTACATTGTGTTCTTTCTCACAGTGTGGCAGGGTTTCTATAGCAAGGAAGACCTGTCGTCAACGTCGCTTGCATTCGGCGGGGTCATGCTGATCATCAATAGACTGCAGACTGTCACCAACACGTACAACAACCTCGTGCTGGTGCGCATGACTACGAGCATGGACGAGGGACGCATGTAGGCGCACCATTTCGCCTTGTAGACATGCTCAAGGTTGACCACAAGTGTCAACAGGGACGAGATGAAGTTCAATGTCTATTACTACATACTCTAGTAGTAGCTTGTAATTGTACACTGCTTTCTACCCGATGATCAAGTATACTATTCGAGCTCCGCAAAAACTTGTTTGTCATTGCTGGAGTCACGATTGTCGTTTCTTGGTGTCTTTGTGGTACTGCCGCCGAGCGCTTTCGCCCATGGATTTTCGCTGATCAATGTCAATGCCGTTGGGTAGGTGATCCACTGTGTCCTTGGAGCTGAAGTAGGCTACCATACCAGGCACGTTCTTGAGTCCGTCGTACATCTCCTTGGTCAGCGCCTACAGCAGTAGCAGCCTCGAGTTCAGGTACTTTGTGTGTGCCATCGTGTCCTCACAGTAGCCGTTGTTCCGCACGCCCGATGACAGGAACAAGTCCACATCGGGACACTTGCGCCGCTTCAGCAGCAGGTCCGGGTCGTTCTCGTGGATCAGTGTGGCCAGGTTGTGCTCCTCGTCGTCCTGATTGGGCCCTAGCGCTCCAAACTGCCACGGGACGATTGCGTTCTTGTGCGCAATGCACGCGCCGTGCAGAAAACTCAAGTGGAACAAGTCGTCGGGCGTCACCTGCTCACTGGTATTGGCGCTGGTGGAGTTCCGGAGCTGCAGCAGCTTGTCCAGCGTGACACCTCGGCCTGCTGCCCCTTGCGGCCACTAGAGGTGACGGTGGGCAGCGCCCGGTGCTGCAGCAATTGCTGCGAGTGCTCAGAGTCGTTGGACACGGCGGTGGGCGCTGCTAGCCGCAGTTTCGGGTGGAAATCGAGCGTCGAGGCCGCGAGCGCCAGCGCCATGAGTCGCCCGTTATATCAGCACAGCGCACGATCTCTTGTGCTTGATGTATAATTGCATCATCTCGTTGAGATGAAAGGAGCAGAACACCTCGGCTTCTGCCCTGCTTGGCGAATTCCGGAATGATCAATGAGGAGCATTTTCACGTGCATGATTTTTTTTTTTTTTTATGTAGCATCGTATGGGAATGTATAGGATCGGTAAATATGTTGACACGCTCATGGTCGCCGGCGTTTTGTAAGTGCGTACGACTCCCGTGCGCGCAGTGAAGGTCGTCTACGCCTACTTGATTGACGAAGGACCTCGTTGTTTTCGTTGTCGTGGGGTGGTTCCAATCGTGGTGCGCTCGATGACTGCCTAATTAAGAGCCCATCACTACTGTTGCCCACAGAAATGGACGAGACAGTTGGATTGACCAACATGTTTTGGGGGGAACTGCTTCTACATACACCGGCTGTGTCCCAGCTGGCTCCATGGTCGTGGATTGAATGCAGACAACAATAGTGAAATCCGTACCCCCACTGAATTATATCCGTCATACAAAGTAGACGGGACAACTGGACAAAACAATCCGTACCCTTAAGGGATTTGCGATTTATGATTGGTAAAAAAGAATGTATTTTTATTCTATACTTGGACAACATGATATCTCGGAATAGCTTTTTCAAAACTACGAACAACATTGTGCTCGCTAATGTCTTTCCATGCTAAAATGGTGCGCTTGACCGCAGCAAGTCTCTTTTGCTGCGCGGTGCGCGCAACCATTAATGTTTTCAGACAGCCACCCAGCTGTCAGCTTCCTCTTGAGCGGACCCATAACCCCAACATCAAAAGGCTGACAGACGGATGTGCTGTTTGGTGGAACAGGACGCACAAGTGCTGAGGCAGCCTCCGCTACCACATTCTGCCCTCCTTCCGACACATGGGAGTCGAAGTTATCGAGAAGGAGGACAGAAGGAGATTCTATTTCAAATTTAAACAAACTTTCAATATAAAACTCCCAAACAGTTGCGTCCATCCATCCATTTTCTTGGACCGTGTAAACGTTTCCTTCTGGATACATTGACAACTCATTTGTCTCCACAGATCCGCCAGGCATCCCTCGCAGAACAAAAACTATTGGCAGTTTTTTTTCTTCCGAAATCGTAAAAATAATTTAGTTTCAGTATGCCATAAAGTGAAAATAAATAAATAAAATAAACGTTCGTCAACCCGAATTGTGAGGACAGCTGTCAGGCTTCCAGAATTCTTCTGCACGTGCTTCACTTTTGCAGATCCACTTCTCCCCTTGAGGGCCCAAATTTTGTGGGGTGGAGTGTCGAAATAAATGGTTGTTTCGTCGACATTGTAGATAGCATTCCTTGGAAAATGGCTGTATTCATCCCAAAACTTGACCGCAAATTGTAAATGCATCCGCTGCAATGAAGAATCATTTTGCTTGGCATGCTGTGGCTTTTGCGTTGAAAACCCGTGTCTAAACAAAAGTTAATAAACCAAATTTGTCAGAATAAGTTATTAAATATTCGAAAATAAATGATGCTTACCGCTGTGCAAACCGCTGACACAAGCGCATCAGTGCATTCACACGTCTTTCGTCACTTAACTTCGATGCTAGATACGCATCTAACCAAGCGTGGTGCTCTTGTTTTATATACGCTATCATCTTTCCTGTGCACAAATACTTTACGAATAATATGTTAGTACTCTTAGCAAATTACTTAAGTCATACTATTTTGCGTTACCTCTTCTTCGCGACGTACATCCTTCATGTAGGTCACCATGTCGGGTGCGAAAGGTATGATGCTCTTTGCCCCCTGTCCTTTTAGTGTCTTGCTTGTCTGCGGCCCCTCGAAGTTGGCTATATCCTTCGCTTGCCTCCTCCAATCGTGTAGTGTTGTCAACGGGATGTCAAACTTGCGAGCCGTGGGCTTGCAGCCAATAAGACGGACGCTTTCTATAGCCATGGTGGCTCGCCTCGCAATGGCGAAACGCACGAGTGGGGGAACAGATTGACGTGCTGTCCATTAATTATCTAGCCCGTTGATTGGATTAAAATACTTTAAACTGGCTGCCTTATTTTTGTTTTTATACTTGCCTTTGTAGGTCCCACTTCAGGGGGTACGGATTTCACTGTCGTTGTCTGTAGCTAGGAGCCTATCAATATTGCTGTTCACAGATACAAAGGATACATTTGGATTGACCAGCAGATTCGGTGAAGGTGGTGCCTCTACATGTACACCGTGTATATGTTGGCCTTCACTTGGCGGTGAAATCTGCACGGGTTCATCAAATGAATATGGCCCAAAGACCACTGCTCCATCTTCTATGGGCTCCAGTTGGGGCATTTCTATGCTCCGATGTGCGAATGTACGGGAAGGGGCGCGCCTGCGATCCTGGTTTCATGAACAGCGGCTCTGGTGCGGGCATATCAGGGCACGGGAGTTCGGCGAACTTCGTTGCCTTAATCACGTGAAAACAAATGCCTGATTTCTTCCAAACAAGGCACATGCATGTTCTACCGCTTGCATCAACGACCCAGCCGCCTTGGGACATCCCCACCCACATCAATATCGCGTAATTAGCGAAGCTGTAGGATCTACAAGCGTCCGATGGCTTTGGGCGTGCTGCTGCGATTTCTAAATCAGACTCTTGCTGGTCAGATCTTGGGCCAGCTGATACACAAACTAATATTAAATCATAGTGGTGCACAATCTCCGTCAACATTGTTTTCTTTTTGTCTGCCTGGGGAAACGCCGCTTTCATTCTCTTCGAAACTTAACACAGAACAGAAAACGGGGCCATTGAGGATTTGTATCCGATTCGGGACAAATCAATGCGACCGACCAGCTAAGTCGGTGTAGCACGCTTACTGTCGTTGACGAGCTTCAGTGTGTAGTGGTAGGTTTCTAGCGGATTGTTGATTGTTGCGTAGCCAGGTGGAATATGGTACGCCTACCAGCGCGAAAAGCGAGAGTTTTGCACCCACATCTTAATTAAGTGAATTGCCACTCGCTTAAACTTAGGGCACATTTCACCGGCACCACGCCATGAAGCGATAATAAATGCACAAAAGTGCACGATATGTAGCAGTGATCCACTCCGATCCGAAATTCCAAATACAAACACAGGGTACTTCTGTTTCACAATATATCTAAGTACAGGATTGTACGCAAAGGTGATTGTTCTTGAATGGAGACGTAGCGCTCAATGAGTTGCATGCTTGTCAATCCAATTCGAAAGGGCCGAGCTGTAGATCCAGTACCAAGCACGGGTTTCACAACACCATCCTAAACTTTTGAGTCGCACAAAATCAACAAAGAGTCTTGAGAACGGGAGTCAACATTCAGATCGTACATGCTACGGCGGCAAATTTCAAAAACAGGCGCCATTGAGTCTCGCCTGTTCTTCTGCTTCCAAGTTTTCACGTAGTTCTGGACTTTGCACAGCTCCAGAACCGAACCGGGGATGTGAAAATTCTGATCTCAGGACACATGAAATAATACACGAGCTGCGCCATCATTGACGGAGTATCTTCTAACTTGGAGTCAAATAAATCCTTCATTGCTTGAGTCAGTCGTACTTCCACTGGAGACGGAGGCGCATCTGTAGGCATTGTGTGTTGACCTCGAATTAATATAACTTTAAACTCAACTTCTTGACACTTCAGCTTCTTGTAGCGAGCAATACAGTGTTCCCAAGACGATTCACAACGTTGAGAGGTACACTTCGTCATTTTACAGCGCATTTCATGTCAGGACGTGGCTAAATGGTCTTCCTCGCGTTCAACATGGTTCATCGTACAGCGTAAAATATCGGTTTTAGCTGTAATTGATCGCGGAAACTGCAACTTGAAGCTTCCATACGGAGTATTACCGCCGGATCACCATATCTCCACCCACGGACGCACTAGGCTCCATCAGAAAAAAACTTAAATGCACAAGAATACGAAAGCACTCGGTGTTTATTATACTTTGTTCGGTTTCTTGGGAGTGGTTATATGCTCTTTTCAATTGGTGCGAATCTCCTGTGAAATAACTCCCAATAGTGATGAATGCCTCTTTTTTTCTTTTCTTTTTACGTAAGTGAGTCTATCTTATTTTTAGTGACTGTCTCTGAAACAATTAGTGCTGAGTTCCTTTCTACCGTGTCCGTGCTCCAATTTATAAACCAATCGCAGTGTGTCGGAAACGGAAAATTGCAGAATGAATTGAAGCGTATATCGATATGATAAGCTATCCCTAGCGTGTCTGTCCCACGAAGAAAGAAAACAACATGCAAACAACAACCCAGGGGCTCGGATGACGTCGAGCGTGTGAGCAGCTACTTGCCCATTCCGCGTTCCCCATGTAGTCGTGATCTCCATCCGAGTTGTCCGGTCGAGAACTGCCTGGACCCGATTGGTGAGTAGTGATGCTGTGTCAACTAGCATCAGCACGAACAAGGGTCTGAACTTCATCGACGCTGCCCGTTGCTCTTCTGTACTGCACCCCATTGGTCCTTGGCAAATCTGACGGTCGTGGCGTAGTCGGCCAGTACATTCTTCTTGATGAGGTCGATCAGTTCTGTTGCAGTGTGCGGCAAATGCGAAATGCACATCAATACGTTCGTACAGACCTGAATCGAATTGTTGTCGTCTGCGGCATCATTGTCGCCATCGCAGCTCCTAATCGCGTTATGCCAGGGTGTCAAGTTCAGACAATCTTACGACTATTTGATGACAAGGTCTCGCCACTTGGACATGCCCGGAGAACAGCTCGATGACACGGACAGGAGCTTCATCTGCGATCTCATCACTCAAGCAAGTCTACGATGCGCTTGTTTTCTTCATGTTCAATACGGAGATTAGGTGCTGGGAGATATCACGGCTCGGGAAGACTACGACGGCCTAAATGACTGGTGTGTCCATATCGAATCACCGATTGGAGTCAAACCACGCCAGCGTGGCTCGATTCTGCCTCGTTCACACGGCAGTACTTCGAAGACCAAAATGACTTTCAAAAATCAACGCGCGCTGTGCTGGTTACAGACAGCATTGACGAGGATGACGTGCACCCGTACAATTCACTCAGGAGAGACCTCACGACGGCTATCGTATTGACTGAAGAGCGGCGCGACAAGAATGCTGAACTCGATCGTGGGCTCGGTAGAGAAGTCAACCAAAATGGTAACGAAGATGAGGATAAAGTCGTGGTGGATATACGACGGGCCGCATTCATCAAGACGTACCAGCCAAACCTCGAAGTGCCGAAAACCGCGATGGTCGATATGTGCGAGCAATTTTCCCGGTGGCCATACGCAATGGTGGGATGATCGACACTAAATCGTTGTGTTGCACACACACTTGCTAACTCGTTTGTTCACAGACTGTTACTTCGTTTTCCTCTCCGTGAATCTCCAATACATGTCAGTAAACCTACACAGGTTTCCACGAGCCACGAGCGTGAGTCGTTCGTATGAAGTGGTTTATTACAACGCACAGACAAACTCGCGAATCGTCTGCAGCATCACCTTGACCCAGCTCGCTGAGCCATCGCCAACAGCGCTCAGTGTCTCAGTGGGCACGTCGAATTCTGGCCGACGGACTTTCATGAAAGATGCGCACCAGATCAAGATCATCGACTCCTCGTCGACGTCCGTTTTGAGAGTCTGGCCAACTTCGGCCCCACTTCCTTCAACGGGTTGCTGCTCGTGGCGTTTTGTGCACCCCGGTCTGTTCCTCCTCACTTCCGTCATGACGAGTGTGGACGCTCACGTCCAGCCGAACTCGTGTCTTGGGATCGTACGGATGCAACTCGTCCTCGTCGACGCTGTCGGTGACCATGACAGCGCATGGCCGCCCTCCAATCAACTCATGGTGTTCGTAAAATTTTCACTTCCCAGCTTGCCGGCTGGCGAACGAGACTCGCTGGACTCGGGATCAGATCGGCGGAGAACAGCTTACGGGGGGGGGGGGGGGCATTTGGAAGGACGCGTAACCCCCCGGTATACAATCTTTCAGATAAGACTGGAAGGACGCAAGCACGGAGACGACATGACCAAGGAACGGGGGGAGCATGGAGTCGATCGTGGTAGACGGCTCGGGCAAGCGATTAGAAGCGCAGGGCATCGGGGATATGCGATGGGTGTCAAAGCGGACTGAAGCAAGTCGACAACAATTATGGCGGACAAGCCGAAGGAAAAACGGCGTCGACACGGCAGAAGCAAAAAGCTGCCACAGAGATCCAGTGGACTACGGTGGGAAAAGCTGACAAGAGCTCAGCGGCAAGGGAGAAGAAGACAGCTGTCCCGACCAAGCAGAGCGCAAGATAACTGTCGCCGCAGCGGAAACGACAGTCCGATTACTCAGCAGATAAACAGCGGAAGAACAATGGACGCAACTGGAGAGGAGCAGATCAGGGAGATGGAGAAGTAGTTTTCAAGCAGCTGCGGTCCTACCTACTCAACGACGCACCGGCAGAATATGTATTCCATCTGGTGCAACGACTCAATGAATTGGCCAGAACGCGAAGATTTCAAAAGTACGAAGACGAGGGAAAGCGGTATCATCGAAGAGCCAAGGACAAGCAGCGGAGAGTGAAGTCGAATGGCAGGATGACATCACGTCGCAGCAGTGCGCTAAATACAAGGGCATAATCAGCTTCTGGGAGAATGGAAACGAGGAGCACGCCGGAAGAATGCAACTTCTGTTGAAGCAGTGGGTCGTGAAGGAAGGGCTGGACCAAGAGGAAATAGAGGAGCGCACCCACTGTTTCACGTTCACAAGGAACAAGCAAGAGGCAAAGAGACAACAACAAACGCCATCGACGGGGGACTATCTAAGAGCAGTAACGCAACAAGGAGGCAGTGCGACAGATCTCACGGAGGAGCAATAGCGCCTACTCAAATTGTAGTAGCAGATATAACAAAGCTCAGAGAACGGACAGAAGATGAAGATCGGGCACTGTTGATGATTCTCAACCAGGAACTGGAAGTGCCTTTCTCACCTCGTTTTCTTGTGCAGTCCATGACGCCAATGGAACTAGCAACTTTCACGGACATGCTCATTGCTCTGAAATATCCCCTGTATGCGCACTTGGCGCCAGGTCAGCGTTTTGGGGAAAATTTATCAAGAGGAGCGCTGTTAGCACGGACCACGGTAGGAACAGAGGCGCCGCCTAAGCAACAACAGGAAATTGATGAATTCAAAGCAGAACTATCCAGAATTGAGCTCGAGAGTGACACAAGAGTTATCACAGTCACCTTCAAGGGCAAGAATGCTGCGAAAAGGTGGATCGGGTACTAACAATGAGGTTGCTGCAACTAGTTGACTATGAAAGCCAAAGAGTGGAGGCTCGGACGACTTTTCAACTTGTGAAATTAGACTACTATAATTTCACAGTCTCGCTTAGGAAGGGGGCAATGGCATCCAAGGATCTGTTATGGGTGTTAGGCAAAAAGATGGGTTTGCAGGTGCAAACTTTGGCTCACACGGAAATTGGAGACACAGGAATAAATGACAAGCAGTGGATTGTGAAGATACGTGCGAAAGCGTGCCCACCGAAGTTGAAAGACACGGGCTATATCATTCATGAAGAGGCAGAGATGGTGGTGCATCATCAGGACGTTCATGTAAACTGGCCGTGCAAAGCATGCAGATCACCGGAGCATCCGACCAGATATTGCAAAGTGGAGGAAGCAACTATGGAGAACACCGTTCGCCTACACACATTCAGAGTGATAGGTGCGCAGCCGTCCAAAACTGGAAAGAGTTCCAGAACGTACCAGCCACGAGCTTTACCGACAACGATGGAGCAGCGAAGGCGAATGCTTAAAGGACTAGACGGGAAAGTGGAACAAGATCTAACGGATATGACGGAGCAGCAGGTGCCCACACGGGGACAAAGGAAGGAGGACCAACACCAACCTACGTCGGTGCTAGCAGAGGGACCAACGCTACCGCGGGAATGGGAACAATTACACAGCATTAAGATTGAGAAAGCAGCAGCTCACAACACGCAAAATGATCACACAAACAAAGTGCACAGTGATGCGAAACAGATAGCGGAGGAGGGTGACGGCAACACTGGTAACAAGTACTTAAAATACAAAAACGCACAAGTTGACCCAGAAGCTGACTCACCATCAACTGACGAACAACATATTGGAGATATCGAGATGGTGGAGGAGGTGCATAAAGCGGACGGGGGACCTACGAAGAAACAACTAAGAACAGGACCGCAGTCTCGACAAGGAGTTTATCGCCACGGGGAAGGACCACAGAGAGGAGGATTCTAACAGCAAACAGGTTGGGATCCAACGTAAAGAAAGTTGGGACATCAGATGAAACCCCTCGCGAGGAAGGAAACTACATCGAGGAGCGGGATAATTCTTCAGAGCCTTCACCGGGCGGAAAGAATAAGACCGCCAATGTACCAGTGAGATTGCGATCCACCTCACCAAAGAGGCACCCTCCAGCCGAATGGGAATTGGCAACAGGGACGGAGGAAATCCAAACAATGCAAAAATTGATGAAGACGTGCACAACAGAAGATAAGGCGAGATCACGGTCGCCGACTCGCACCAGCACAAGACAGTCGCGTAAAGAGGGGCGCCGAGCTATGCAGAAGTTCATGTATCACTACTACAAAGCGCCAAGTGGCGACAAACTCGGCGGCGTATCGGGGAACATTATGGAGAAGGAAGCAGCAATGGATAGTGCGTCGATGAGTGACGCAAACGCGGACCACGCAATGACACAGGTGGACACTGCCGAAGATAATGAAGACTTGGAAAGCTGTGTCTACATGGGATCACTGCCGCCAACGGATCATGGCTTCCCAATCGAAACCTGGATGGGGGTGCTAGGCGGAACCATAACGGATGTAGAAGCTAATGGACACTGTGGCTGGTATGCGTCATACGCAGCCCTTAGCAATGTTTCAACTGGGCTAGTGCCACCGAGCTCAACCATCGTAAAGCAAGTCAATGAACTCAAGAAGCAGGTGATCAATGGAATGATAGCCAATCTGGTTGACGAGGCACAGCTGAGACCGGAAGAATTAGCTGTTGAGTTGGAGGCAAGTGGAAATGAGGACGTATTGGACAGCAGTCTGGAAATTCAAATACGTGCTATCGCAGCCCACTATGTAGATCAGCGCAAGAAATCTGTGCGGACAGAAGTCTCCAAGGAGTTTTGGGTGAGGCCGACACATCTTCAAGCCATGGCGATGCATGCTAGAGAGACAGTATACGTCCTGGATATGGATCCGTAGGGAATGGCGCGGCTACAGGCCTATGCATACAAGAACGAAACCATGCCTAACGGCGGGCCCATTGAAACGGGAACAACGGAAGCCCTGGACTCCGGCAAGGCTATCGGGATGCTGCAGGATATGGTTGGGGAGGGCATTTTGCCTACGGTAATGGTGCTCAGATGGAATAAAAGTGGAAACCACTTCAAGCTGTTACATACGATGCGGAACGATACCAATGCTATAGCGACAATATGGAGGAAATGCTAGCCAAAAGAAACATGATTTTGGCGAAGCACGGAAGAGCGGAACTGGATCGAGTACCGTACGACCAACGTAAGACAGCGAAAGCTGCCACGAAAGAGTTGAAGGCAATTTCACGAGCCATCAGTGCAACCAAAAAGGAAGAGGATGTGACAACAACCGATGAGGGGGATGTGAACACACACGAAACTCAATTGAATTTGAAATCGCCCCGACATATTACATAGGCAGAAGATCGACTAGATAACACGATAACTTTGGATGAAGACAGTGCATGCATCAACGACGTACAATCAACAAAGAAGGTCAGACCTGGCGTATCATCACAAGAGAATCTCCCAGGACAAGCAGAACACCAGAGCATAACAGACCAACATCAGGAACAGGTCAGTGTGTCGGACAACAGCCACAACGCATCCGGATACAGCGATGAGGAAGGCAAACTACCAGACGATGCTGATGTTCGGGTCAGACTTCCGCCCAGTGATGATAGAGCACGGCAATAGGCGAAATGCAGGGAGAACGGCAGGAAGAAGAGAAGACGGTGGAAGTACGGATGCACAACCAACTATGCACCAATACTACACTACGATTCCACAACAGCAACATAGCGAAAATACAGCAAAGGCTCTCAGGAAGCATGGGAGACTTTTAAGAAGACAACACAGGATACTACGAAGACGAA
Source organism: Phytophthora ramorum (assembly GCF_020800215.1). Taxonomy (NCBI): domain Eukaryota; phylum Oomycota; class Peronosporomycetes; order Peronosporales; family Peronosporaceae; genus Phytophthora; species Phytophthora ramorum. Next base: position 87,862 of record NW_027150654.1, read on the forward strand.
ATCGTAATTCGCGGCCTTCACAGCACAAAGTGGATAGGACGATAGGATTAGCGACTTACAACATACGGGGAATGGCGACTCACATCAAGCAAGTTGCCACGAGACTACAAAGCTTCAAAGAACAGGGAGCAAGGGGGCAAACAGATTTGATTTTTTTTTTACAAGAAACACATTTGAGGGAAGAAGAAAACACGACAGCTGCGCAACAGTATGCAGCAATGTGGGGATACAAGCACACGGCGGCGTATAAGTACTCGCTGTGGTCGTCCGGGGCCGATAGAAGGGCTGGGGTAGCCATACTTGTCAATCCTTACGGAGCGGTCAAGGAAGTCAAAGAATGGGGTACCGAGTACTGGAACGAACACCTCATGATGGCAGTGGGGATCACTGGAGGGAAGTCATTCTTTTTCCTAAACATATATGGACCATCGGCTGGGCCAGCAAGGATCGCATTTTTCAACAATTTACGAAGGATACCTTTCCCGATTGGTATATCGATGATATGGGAAGGAGACTACAACTGTGTGCTCGACGTGAACATAGACATAATTGGAAGCTGCAACAGAGATGACATGGGAGCAAGAGCGCTTGAACAGGTCATTCAGCAGAATGGCTTTGAAGATGCAGGAAATTACACGATTCCACAACAAAACAATTACAGTGAGCGGAGGAAATATGCTGACACGTATCACACGCACAAGCAACCAGCTGCAGATGGAATGATCGGGTCATCACGAATAGACCGATGGTATATCACCGCTGTAGATCGCAAAATGTTGCGGGGAATACAAGTAGTGGAGTCCTTCTGCCAAGCGGACCACAGAGGGGTAATATTAGAGCTCCACTCACCCAGAGGAATAGTCAGGATCAGACGGAGGCCAAAATTCTACCCACCGCCGCCGTACGCTGAAACGGCCACCAAGAGTTTGATCGAGTATAAGTTAAGAGAGCTGGCGGCATCAATATAGAGTGGAGGTGAAGAAAACAGCGTGGTCAAGTGGGATCAATTCAAGCGCGAGCTAACAGGAGAAATGACGCAGCTCAAAAAAGAGGCGAGGCGCAGAACAACAAGAGGCTTCAGGCAACGAATAAGACGAATCAAGATCAAATTGGGGAAGTGCGGATATACGCAACCGGAGCACCAGCTGCATAGACAACAATTGCTGGATGAATTGGCCAAAGTGCAAGGGGAAAGAGGTGCTTCAAGACGTCGCTGTCTCGTTGCCAGCAATGCTTGGAGTTCCAAAAGAACGACGAAGCAATTTTATCGACGAATATGCACGAAGTACGGAGATAATACAATCCCGCATTTGCAGTCAACAATAGCAGGCTCCACTTTGCATGCACAACAAAAAGCGGATATTCTTGCCGAAAGCTGGGAACCGATTCTCAATTGTGCGGCTGAGGCCGATCAAACGAAAGAAAATTACATCAACAGAGTAAAGGACAGATGGGAGAAAGTGGATCTCGTGGAATTGGATGAACCGATAACAGCAGAGGAAGTGAGTATGTCTATAGCAAAATGCAAGCGCGGAAAAGCATGCGGTCCAGACTCACTGAGCAACGACTGGTACTTAGACTATTAAGAGGAGTTGATACCAGTTTTAACCACAATCTTCAACAGTGCTATGGAGGAAGGAGTCACACCGAAATCTTTCGTAGAGGCCTTCATTCTCAGTATCAGTAAAGGGGGTGATGCAAGCAACCCGCTGAACTACAGGCCTATAGCTCTGTTGAATTCAGACTATAAGATTTTCACGAGGATTTTAGCGTGGCGGCTGAGGAAACGTATTGCGAGCATAGTACATAGCACACAATTCGGTTTTATTCCCGGCAGGACAATCCATGAGGCGATCGATTTGTTTAAAGCAGCTAAGCACGCATGCCAACATGGGGAAGAGCTGACAGAAGCACAAGTTTTGATGCTGGACTTCGCCAAGGCTTATGATTCCTTAGACAGGGAATTTCTTTATGCTGTACTAAAAGCTAAAGGCTTCCCAGAAAAATTCTGTAGGATCGTGGAGGCCATTCACACAAACACCACAGTAAGGTTTCTGGCAAACGGCGAGTTATCGAGGGAGGTCGGAGTAACAAGCGGAATCCGCCAGGGGTGTCCGTTGGCACCGCTACTCTTTATCATCGCAGTGGACCTACTTTATGACGAAGTGGAGATGGACCCTTGTTTGCAAGGAACGCCTTTAACGAGCAGCAAGTTGGTACATCAATTAAGGGTAGCTGGGTATGCCGATGACACGGCAATTTATATTGCAAAAAAGCAATGCAGAGAGCTGCAATAAATGTCGTTGGCCGCTTCTCGCAAGTTTCGGGACTGATGCTGAGTGTGCGCAAAACAGTCGCGATTCGGTTAGGATCGGAGAAGGATTTCCACTACGATGAAGACGACGAGGCTACAGCAGTGGAGACACAACAGGTGGTTACGGAAGTAGACACAGCACGGTACCTGGGGCATTTCGCAGGAACAGGCAACACGGTATCCGAAGCATGGGATCGTGCATTCCGTGCAATTACAGTAAGGTTAGCGCTGGCACAGGAGAAAACAAATACAGCACAGCAGCGCGCAACAATAGCAGCAGCAATTATAGTGCCCAAGCTGCTATATGTTGCGAGGCACACTTGGCCGCCGAGTTACGTGATCAAGCAGGCAGATCAACGGATAAGAAATTTTGTATGGAAGTCATCTTTTGCTAGACCAGACTCCACAATTGCAGGATGGATCAAGAAAGACTTGGCGGAACGATCAGCAAAACAGGGAGGTCTTGGATTGCCAAATATTGAAGCTGAATTAGTAGCGATGAGCGCGACAACAGTGACGACATGGGCAATGACGGATAACACATTGATGCAGATTACTGGCGATCTACTGCAACAGCGAGGAGGAGAGTGGAAGGGTCATATATCACAGCAAGTGAAAGAGCCCACCACTGAACCTGGGGATGATTTCTGGAGTACTGGGAGGCCATGGGTGCAATGGGCGATGACAAATGGAGTGAAGCATGAAAACATAGAGGATGAGGAAGGGCGCGGTATACGGATGCAGCTGAGAGCTGCGAGCGGGGTTACTTTCCGGTGGGAAGCAGAGGGGCTCCAGGTCAACTGTGGTGACAGTATCAAGAACAACATTAATGAGGTGAGGAGGAAAAGAAGAAAGTAGAGAGGTGATTTTCCCCACTCTGGAATGGAAGGGGTGGAGCTGAGAGCGCTGAAAATGTGGGATCTAAGAGGAAGAATAATGACTTGGCAAGAGCTGGCGATATTAGTGAGCAGGCCTGCGCATGTTAAATTAGGTGAACTGGTAGTCATAGATTGGAAGGACATGGGTCACTTGATTTTCAGACCAGTGCAGCACAAAATACCAATGAACAGCAAAGTAGCAGAGTTGTTCAAGGAGCTATGCTGCAACATTATAGCCAACTATCCAGAGACCGTGTTCAAAGGAAGACGACCAGAGGAACTGATAGTACATCACCATCTAGATGACCAGCACCATAGTTTTGAGGTTGTGAAAGGGAAGTCACCGGAGTTGCATCACACATGGGGGTCCAGCAGCAAGAAGGTGCCGTGGGCAGTAGGGAAAGAAACAGTGAGCCAGGCGGCAGCGAGATGGCTTGAAGCTCAGGATCAGAGATTATGGGTAACCCCTCACCCCTGGTTACCTCGAATGAGGCCACTCTGGGCTGGCAAAAGGAGGTGGTCCATGACCAGGAAGCAATTCAAAGTACAGTTAGCACGGCGTAGTGTGCATAAAGCGAATATTGCGATCGACAAGATAAAAGATAAGTGGCGGAAGCAACACAGGCAGATAGCGGACGCACTATGCGTAGTGCAGTGGGGGCGAATTCAAAAGATGGAAGGGGTGCCAGCATATCAAGTCCAGAATGTGATGAAGCTAAAGTGGGGGAGGTTGAGATTGTGGTGCAACAAGGAAACACAATACAAGTGCAGGGCGGGAAAATGTGCGGGAGACACACGCCAAGGAGCTGATCACTTAATATGGACATGCCCGGAGGCGGCAATTTTCTGGGACGTACTGCTGCACATGTGGAGAAACGGGGAGGACGATGGACGTACACAAGAGCAGCTCAGGGCGGACATGATAGAGGACATTTTGGGGTTTCGGCTCAAATGCCTCCCGGCTTGGGTTGCTCAATGGGGTATACAACAACAAGACACGGAATGGGAGTAAAAGAATGATATGGCGCAGGATATATGGGCTAGTGGCTGTGCCTTAACGGTAACAGCGATTTGGCGGTGGAATGTCAATCGCGTGCACGCGATAAGCACGCAGCAGGTCACACTAGCGGAGGCTGCAGAAGAATTACGAAAAGAGCTGTTGGAAGCGTGCAGGCGCTACACACTGAGTTTATATCCATTGACGGTCGACTCGAAACCCAAACTTGCCGCGGCGAGTCATCTTCTCAAAGCTTGGAGAGCGCAAGGTACTGACAGCACCGACGGGCCCAACTAGGATCGGCCTATTTGACGGAGGCTCCCGGGGAAATCCAGGGCCCGGGGGAAGTCGTATCGTGGTCGGGGAGCTGACTGGGGATGCAGTCTCGAATGGACAGGTGACAGGAACACTGATGTGGGCAGCAGCGACGGCGTTGGGAGGTCAAACGATGACTAATAACGTGGCAGAATTGGTCGGGCTACAAAAGCTCCTAGCAAAAGCGGTCGAAATGAAATGGAGCAACTTACATGTGGTTGGTGATAGTGTGCTTATCATCGGTTGGATGAGGAACACGCACAGACCAAAATCGAAGAAGATGAAGCATTGGTATCGAGTCACTAAACGGTTGGCGGCTATATGCGGGGTCGCAACTTGGAGTCACCACTACAGGCAGCACAACAAGACGGCGGATTGGATCGCCAATTACGCCATGGACAGACAAAAGAGCATCACAGTGTGAGCCTCGACGGAATACAGAACACATGAGCTGTACGTTGGGGCGGATAGCAGACAAGGAAACGACATCGGCTTCTGGTGGGACCAGACAGGAGGAAGATGGTGCGATGAGGCACAAACAATAAACAGAGGGCTATAAGAAGGAGGAGAGGCGACGGAGTGTGAAGAGGTGATGCACGTGACAGGAAGGAATGGCCAGTCGCGCATGGTATTAGAGTTTGGCGAAAGCATGTAACACAATAATCCGTATAATACCACACACAAAAAAGTGTTCGTAAAATTTGTCGTACAGCACCTTGTTCGACTCTGTCACAATTTCAGTCGGACGAGCGGAAATCAGACGAAAGCTGCCGATCGACTCGTCCTCTCTGATCGTGTCGTAGTCTTCCCGCACAGTGATTTGGCCCAGCGCCTCCGTCGTGCTAATCTCCACATTCGTCAAGAAGAACTTAGCTGCATTGTACACTTCCCTCAGAGACTTGACTCCCACCAACTGGTTCACTTCGAATCGTTCGCAGCAAAAGGCACCCGCAGCACCTTCGTAGCGATTTTCCGAGCTGTGTTTGGTTAGTAGATTGAGATGCTGCGAGCGCGCGAGGACGTATGGGAGCGCCGAATTGAGCTTGTCGTCTTTCATATCCACCAGCAGCTGCCTGCGTGTCACCCAGCACTTTGGCAGGTGAACGTACGAGTACAGAGGATTCATAACCTGTCCCTCCTGGATAACCAACAAGGAAATAACGGATACCATGTCAGATCAGCTTAAGAGTATAGTATAAGGCTGCCAAGCGTTGGTGGTGCACCTGATAGTCTATGAGCTCGGACTGAGCGCCGGCCAGGACCAGTATTTGGTCGTGAATTAACTCTTGCAGTGCATTCTTGGTGCGCAGCGAGCGCCACAGCAGCTGCAAATGGTCACTCGGAGTCATTGCCGCCGCTTCCGCCCGAGCGTTGAGCTCTTGCACCTGGTCCTACAGCGCCCGAATCTGCTCCCTAAGCGCCTCTGCCTCCTCCCTCCGCACTTGGTTCGTCGACTTGCGCTTCTTCGCTGGCATTTCGGACAGCCTTGAGCTTCTGGCACAACGTTTCGGATTGTCGCTGTTTCGTAGCCGACATCTACTTGTTTGTATGGGATCGTAGGAAAATGCGCCACTGTTTTTACTATCACTGGCAATGAGACCAGGTCGATAATCTTCACGTTTGTATAGCAGCATGTGTTGTGGAAAATGAGCCCGGTTTCGTAGCCTCCAAATCCGACGTTTATAATGCATTCCTATTCGCCAAAAATCCACTTGCCAAGTCTCCCCTCCAGACTCGCACATTGCTCAACGATGCCCACAGCGCCGCTCAAGAGCAAGATCATTGCAGCGCCAAGCAGCAGCGGCGAGTCGGTGGCCAGCAGCACCAGCGACTCACCCTCGACCCAGAACAGCGCCACTTCCGTGATCAAGAGCGGCGGGTCAGTGGCCAGCAGCACCAGCGACTTGCTTACGACTATGATTAGCGATATGGCCGTGGTCATTACTAGCGGCACGGTGGTGCCCCGTCGTGCTGGTGCGACAACGGCGGAAGCATTAGAGGTCACTGCAAAGGACGTTCGAGATGCCTGCATATCAAAGCGAACGCAGCAGGCTTACGCTGGCAGCCTTCGTGCGATATCTCGGTGGATTGTGGAGACCAAAAAGAATGAATCGCACAAATATTTCGAGAAGGGTGGTCAAATAGATCTCCAGCAGTTCACGACATATGACTTCGAGGAATTCTTGCTTGAAAAGCGCAAGACAGTTGGTGTCAGCACGTTGAATGGTTTCCGCAGTGCCATCAAGGATCTCTATCGCCGTCAAGAACTATCACTCCCTTCCTCGTACGAAAAGAGCATGTCGACTTTCTTCTCAGGATTGAAGCGGCTGCAGGCCTCTAAATATCAGTCTGGAGTGCCGACCGAGTCTGGCAAAGATCCTCTGCCGTACTCGCTGTACCAAGAGCTTTGTAAGTCAACATTGGTCCGTCAAGACGCTGGGTTTGCTCACTTTTTTCTTACTACTCAGTGGAACTTGATGTGCCGATCGGAATCTGTCCAGACCATTTGTACCGAGCACCTGAGCGCGCATGATGATAGCGTCGGGTGCGTTTTGCACAAGTCCAAGACGAACCAGGAGGGGAACGGGCCGAAAGATCCACGGCACATCTACGCGAACCCGTTAAGCCCCTTAACGTGCTGGGTCACTGCACTGGCAATTTACTTGGCTAGCCGACCAACACAGCAACCTGGGCCTATGTTTACTGGATCACAACAAAAGTCTCGATTTGGTACAGCGTTAAGACAACTTATTGGCGAGAAGACTGGTCTCAACCATTACGGTACTCACTCCATTCGCAAGGGTGTCGCTACGTTTTCCTGTAGTGGCACAACTGGTGGACCCTCAATTGCTAGCGTATGTTTGAGGGTGGGCTGGTCTTTAGGTGGTGTACAAGACCGCTATATTCGCTACGAATCTGCGGGAGACCAATACCTGGGACGCGTTGTGGCCGGCTTACCATTAAATCGTGCGGAGTTTGCCATTCTTCCACCCCATTTTGCCAATAATGACGATGCCAGTGTGAGTGCCTGTATCAAGGAGATGTTCCCTGCGCTAACAAACGCAAGCACGCTTCAAGGCATCCTTAGGCTTTGCATCGCATCTCTCGTCTATCATGCTGATTATCTTCGGGAGACGCTTCCAGCATCACACCCGCTGCTGTCTACGTACCTGTTCAGAGACAACCAAATACTAGACGAGCTGCGCTCTACTTTAGTGACCGCAAGTGATTCGTCACCGTGGATGAAGCCGACAGGCATACCCCCTCATGTTGAGCTCTACAAGCAGCTTCTGGCGATGCAAAATTCTATCGACAATTTACCGCCGGTGTTGCTAGCGGGCTTTAGCAACCTAATCGAAGAAAAAGGAGTGACGGCAGGAAACATTATGAAGGAGCAACTGGAGTCAACTATTGAAAAACTGCTGGAACGTGCTGGACTATCACAGGCGCAAGAACGTACGCCACAACATCCTGACAGCCGGCTAGATGGCCAAATGGCTCACTACTACGATGGAAAATTCCATCTTCTCCCGAAATCGTTTGTGTTCCCAAGAGTGGGTCCGTTTGGGGCGTGGCAACTTTGGTGGTTTGGCGACAAACAAAAAGGCCACCCGCCGCTGAAAAGGGTGCACAGTCATGACTTACCCAGCCGGGCCATGAACAAAACCTTTTCTGACTGGGCTGTGATGATACGGCACATATCCAGAGGGGTTGCATTGGCAGGGTCGACGATACCAACCAACATGAATGGACAACAGTCAGCTGAGCTATTTCGTACTGGGATGGAACATCTCACGCTATCACCGTCAACGCGGAAGAGGAGGTTAGACGAGCTCTCTGTCACTACTGTGTTGCGCCTTATCCGAGAAGCACAACCTAGCAGCCTTGAACCTGCTGACAAACGGCGTCGGATTGCATAATTTTAGCCAATAGCAATCTGCAACACGAATTTCCTACGTTTTTGTCAGATAAGTGAATGATGGCGATTCTCTTTAGCCGGTATTATACGTGTTACTGTACTGGTTAACAGACTGGCTTCTGTTGCAGTATTTAAGACTTGCCTACTGAGCAAGCTTGCATTCTGGAGTGACAAGTGCGTTGTCGAACACGCGAGAGACGGTCTCCAAGTCGCCCAGTAAGTGCAGCATCGGAGTCAAAAGGTCCGCTTTTGACTGCACAAGCTTCACGCGGCTTGTTATGCTGTCCCACTTGAAATGGATCGAGCCTCGCAGCACAAACCGCTGGTCGAGCAACTTGGCAGCAAGCGGTGACCACTGATCTCGGTCTCCATTGTGGACGAGATGAGGGAACGCGAAGTGCAGCGTGTTGGCCGTGATGGTGATTCCAACTGTAGTGGTGGCGGTGAGCGAGTCTTCGGGGCCGGTATCGAGTCGCACGAGTTGGGTATCCGAGTCTGGCAGGTAGAGAGCGAGGCGTCGGTAGTCCTCGATGAGGCTCTCAACGCCAAACCCCGTCTCGCCAACCACATCCGGCGATGTCGCTGCATGCAGGAAGTCGCGTTGTACGGTAGAAACATTGGTGTTCGGGGCCACTTTCGTGCTGTTGTCGGGGTCGTTCATTAGGGCGGATCCTTTCAAGCCGTAGCGGAACAGGCGAAAGTATTCTGCCACCACCGACAAGGCAGTCGTTCCTGTGGGGACACCGGAAGAGAGCGTCTGGCACTGGAGCTGAAGCGTTTGGGTTTCTCCTCGTAGCTTTCTGACGTCACGCTCTAAAGCGATCGCATGGTCCTCGATCTTTTTCCTGTATCGCTGCATGCCTGTCCGACTACGCTGTCGGCGCAGCTCTGTATCACCTTTTCCCTCTGCGATCAGTAATTGTGCAGCATACTGGCCAGGGACCTCCATGTTGACAGCGAGCTCTGACGGAGACTTGTTGGGAACTGGGTTCAACATACCCTTGTGCTTGGAAGGAGCCGCAGCCCGCGTGGACTGTGTCTGCGGTGCTGTCTGGAGGACGTCGTGTGCAACCACCACCACGCTACCATGTCGATGTTGGGGAAAGTGTGGTCTTGAACTTGTGTATCTTGTCGTCGTTGAACTCCTGGTGTTGTCGTCTCCGGCGAAATTGGCTTCAATTGTTGGCCAACGGGACGATCGCATCATTTTTCCGATCACACCGTCACTGAGCGTGTGGACACTCGGTAGATGGAGGGGGCTGCTGTGTATGGTGCTCTAGTTGACCTTTCTTGCCCAGTTTCAAAGTGGCGCAGGAATGCTTTGATGCTGGGCTTGCCGCGTAATCGTGTGAGTGGGTGTGTCTTGCTCGTTCGCTTGTCCGAAACACTAAACCAGCCACCATCGTTTCAGAGCCAGAATACCGAGCCAGAATACCGAGCCAGGCCCATGCTCGCTCAGGGAGCTTTCTCGGCACAGACCCCGTGCCCACCAGAACAACGAGAGCGTCCTCCCGGTCTCGACAATAGCCCACAACATCGGTTGGGTGATTGATTGATTATGATGGTGTGTCTTGTTCTCTCACGGGGTGTCCGTACATTGGAAACATGCGGTATCGTATAATGCAACCAAGCACTTCCAAACTTATTGGCAAAATCATACTCTGAACGACATCATTGGCATCAATGAACAACAGCGCTCTCTACCCACCCACCACTGAAAAAAGTGACAGCGCGATCGTCAATGCCTCGGTGGCGTTGTACACATCGGCTTGATAGTCGAGGCCCTGCCAGGCCCGAGGGTAACGCATGCTCCAGTCCGCCGACGTTGACTCGAACTCGACCGTTTGCACTTCTTTGCCTCCAGACTGGGTTCGGAGACTTCTTCTGCTGCTTAACCACCCCATCGAGATCAAGCGACAAGGAGAGGCATCACGGTATCTTGTCAGTTATGACGGACAAAGTTCTCTAATGTGCAGTCTCACCTAGATAAATCCTCGAATTGTTTGCACCATGGCATCGCCCCAACTCGAAGCTTCCTCGTGAAGTGAGTCGATTGTGGAGGCCGGCACCTCAAACTTGGGTAGTGGATTTTTAAAAATGTTGCACGCCGCATCGACACGACTAGCTGCTCAGTGATCATGACAGCACAGGGCCGACCTTCAAACTCGTTGCGTTGATCGAAATACTCCACGAGCGTGATGTTACCGGTATTTCATCCCGGTTGTTACTCCATCGCCGATTCCCGACAACAAACGGGGATTGTCAGCTTAGCTTCGTTAGTTGACGCTCCGTCCTCGGTGTCGTAATCCTCGTGAGCCCCAATCTTTCGGATACCGGTATGCTGTTTTCCATGTTACCCATTCACGAAGAACTAAACAGTTCCAAATACTTGTTTTAGAGACTTTACTCCTTTGAAGTGGAAGAGCTCGAACCGTTCGCAGAAACCATACCCGTTCTCATCTTCGTAGCGATGGTCCGACAAGTGCGGCTTGAGTCGGCTTCGTGCAGTGACATACTGGCATCCTCGATTTACAATATCTTTAAATTCACGAGAATTTCACGTTGCGCGGAACCCTAACGACCTAACGTCAAAATGCGCATTGTCACTGTAAATAACCCAATTTTTCACTTGGGTGATTAAGCCATTTTCAAATTTCCATATAATAAATGACGGGGCGACGCGGCGGAGCTAAGCGACGCAAACCTTCGTACTTGGTGCGGCAGGAGGAGGTGAAGAAGGTCAAGGCGCAGCTGCAGGTTCTTCAGAACAAGCTGGCGCGTCTCCAGGCTCGTCCCCGCAGCGCGCGAGCCCAACTTCTGGACGTCGTGGGGGCGAATAACTCCCTCCGAGATATTATACATGGCCAGCAATTGGCGGTGGCTGGCGCTCGGTCCATGTTGGCTGGGATGGAGGTAAGAATAAGAATTCACACTTCTCATGCATTTTTAACGTTAAAGAAATGGGTTTTACTCACAGTGATGTGTTTTTATATGCTGGTGGTGTCTGAGTAGGAGAGGCAGACTGGAAGTCCGTTGTGCAGACATATTCACATGCCTAAAGAGTGGTGGGGGCGGCGCCAACTGCTGCTAAATGCAAAGACTGGTATGATCACTAGAGGCTGCCAGTATGTGGTGGCTCGCAGTCAGCATCTGGATCTGATGAAACCGCAGCTGATGGACCATCGATATGAAGACGCTCAGGGCAACTTTTGTTGTGAGAGATTCGAGTTTTTCCATTTTACTGGAGTCCAGTCGATCAAGCAGGTGTTCGAAGCCATCAAATACTTCATGCTGAACATGGAGATCACGATCTCCGAAGCCTTGGGACATACAACAGTTCGTGAGGACTACGACACGGTGGATGATGGGACGTCGATCTGGAATTACCGACTGCTTTCGACAGATAGCAACGGAATCACGTCGGAGGTGAACAAAGTGGTGTTGACGGAATATTTTGACGAGTCGGTGACGATGGGAGGTCGGCCGTGTGCCGTGGTGGTCACGGACAGCGTTGATGTTGACGACCTCTATCCTTACAACCCCCGAGAACGAGTGCGACGAGATATCAGTGCCACGACTGTGCTGACAGAAATGAAACGCAAGAAGAACGAGCGGTCAACGTCCACCGAGAGCGAACAGCGAGTCAGCCACGTGTCTGGAAGCGAAGGAGGAAACACCAGTCAGGGTGATGGCGTCCACACCGGCGAAGAGGAAGGAGAGGAACTTGTGGTTGTGATGCAGCGTGCCGCGTTCATGAAAATGCACAAACCTGAATTCGAGATCTCGAGAAGTGCGATGAGGTCGTTAAAGGAAGGTATCGCGAGCTGGGGAGAGGTTGAGGTGCAGTCAATCAGAGATGCTGTCAACGCATGATCCGTTTGTGCATTATGGCAGACACTTCTCGTCCCAGAACCCTTTGATTAAGGACTTCCTGCATAACGCGCAGTAACATGATAAAGAAAATAGCAAATCTATTAAATAATACCATACTTCTGATGTCGTTAGACAGAAAGAAAAGCGCGTCGCGGTCGAGTGATGGAAGTACCACCACCTCTGCTGTCTCCTCGACAGCGACTTCAGATAAGGATTTGGAAACCGGCCCTGTTAACGTAAAGCTTCTTGTATTCTACTTTCAAGGTGCACGCGAGCTCCAAGGGCTTCTCTTAGTACGTATCCACATTTCATTACACCGTCGGCTCCTAAACTAATTCCAGAATGACTATTATAGTACTGTTACATTTATTATATAATGTCTATGATTGCCTGTAAAAGCAGATGGAAAAATCCGGGAAAGTCTGTTGTTTTCTGTGTCTTCGCTTGGCATGCGTGGCGTCGACGTGGTTTGAGCTACAGTCTTGTGATCGCCTAAGATTGATTGAAAATGATGAAACTTTGGTCGATCATGCCCGCCGAGGCAAAAATACCCTTTTTTGTGCTCTTTCCTACCTAATTAGCGCCAACGCCGCCGCCGATGACCCTGTTGAGAGGCTGCTGTCAACCCTTGGGCCCCAAGCGACAGCCGCGACCAACTTTCTCTCATCCGTCACTATAATTTATTTCATATACTTGATCTGTCGCGATTTGCAGCCCGAGACCGCCTTGCCAGCAGGCTGAAGCCTGTGGAAAGGCCATCGAGGCAATCATCCACGCCCGGAGGAAGTGCTAAACATCGTTACTCTATATTGAGGCTACGAAGGCTTTTTTGTCAGTGCTTGCGTCGCGCCACTACACGCCGATGCGGGAGAGCGCACCGTGTCCTTCCAGGAGCTAATGCTGTCTGTGCTGCTCGGATCAAACCAAAACAGTGGCGAGTGTATCCACATAGGTAATAGCAACGGAATGGCTTATGATTTTCTGGGGTACATGTATTGGCCAGTTCCCCCAGATAGTTGTGATCGATCAGGATATAGGATGCACACATCACATCATCTGTATTTAACACATACCGTGTGTCACGCATTGTGTGTCTCACATTGCGTGGTATAAATTCACCACCAAGGGGATTCGTCATTGACAAAATTGTCACGGGCATCTAGGCATTTCTTGAATCACTTTGAAACTGGCCACGAAAGCTTGTAGAACAACATGCACAGCAGCTACCTCCAACCGCCGAACGTGCACATGCTGAGCGACGGTGTGATCGGAAAAGTGAGGAGTTCAACGACGACAAGATACACAAGTTCAAGACCACACTTTCCCCAACATCGACATGGTAGCGTGGTGGTGGTTGCACACGACGTCCTCCAGACAGCACCGCAGACACAGTCCACGCGGGCTGCGGCTCCTTCCAAGCACAAGGGTATGTTAAACCCAGTTCCCAACAAGTCTCCGTCAGAGCTCGCTGTCAACATGGAGGTCCCTGGCCAGTATGCTGCAAAACTACTGATCGCAGAGGGAAAAGGTGATACAGAGCTGCGCCGACAGCGTAGTCGGACAGGCATGCAGCGATACAGGAAAAAGATCGAGGACCATGCGATCGCTTTAGAGCGTGACGTCAGAAAGCTACGAGGAGAAACCCAAACGCTTCAGCTCCAGTGCCAGACGCTCTCTTCCGGTGTCCCCACAGGAACGACTGCCTTGTCGGTGGTGGCAGAATACTTTCGCCTGTTCCGCTACGGCTTGAAAGGATCCGCCCTAATGAACGACCCCGACAACAGCACGAAAGTGGCCCCGAACACCAATGTTTCTACCGTACAACGCGACTTCCTGCATGCAGCGACATCGCCGGATGTGGTTGGCGAGACGGGGTTTGGCGTTGAGAGCCTCATCGAGGACTACCGACGCCTCGCTCTCTACCTGCCAGACTCGGATACCCAACTCGTGCGACTCGATACCGGCCCCGAAGACTCGCTCACCGCCACCACTACAGTTGGAATCACCATCACGGCCAACACGCTGCACTTCGCGTTCCCTCATCTCGTCCACAATGGAGACCGAGATCAGTGGTCACCGCTTGCTGCCAAGTTGCTCGACCAGCGGTTTGTGCTGCGAGGCTCGATCCATTTCAAGTGGGACAGCATAACAAGCCGCGTGAAGCTTGTGCAGTCAAAAGCGGACCTTTTGACTCCGATGCTGCACTTACTGGGCGACTTGGAGACCGTCTCTCGCGTGTTCGACAACGCACTTGTCACTCCAGAATGCAAGCTTGCTCAGTAGGCAAGTCTTAAATACTGCAACAGAAGCCAGTCTGTTAACCAGTACAGTAACATGTATAATACCGGCTAAAAAGAATCGCCATCATTCCGAAACGTTGTGCCAGAAGCTCAAGGCTGTCCGAAATGCCAGCGAAGAAGCGCAAGTCGACGAACCAAGTGCGGAGGGAGGAGGCAGAGGCGCTTAGGGAGCAGATTCGGGCGCTGTAGGACCAGGTGCAAGAGCTCAACGCTCGGGCGGAAGCGGCGGCAATGACTCCGAGTGACCATTTGCAGCTGCTGTGGCGCTCGCTGCGCACCAAGAATGCACTGCAAGAGTTAATTCACGACCAAATACTGGTCCTGGCCGGCGCTCAGTCCGAGCTCATAGACTATCAGGTGCACCACCAACGCTTGGCAGCCTTATACTATACTCTTAAGCTGATCTGACATGGTATCCGTTATTTCCTTGTTGGTTATCCAGGAGGGACAGGTTATGAATCCTCTGTACTCGTACGTTCACCTGCCAAAGTGCTGGGTGACACGCAGGCAGCTGCTGGTGGATATGAAAGACGACAAGCTCAATTCGGCGCTCCCATACGTCCTCGCGCGCTCGCAGCACCTCAATCTACTAACCAAACACAGCTCGGAAAATCGCTACGAAGATGCTGCGGGTGCCTTTTGCTGCGAACGATTCGAAGTGAGCCACTTGGTGGGAGTCAAGTCTCTGAGGGAAGTGTACAATGCAGCCAAGTTCTTCTTGACGAATGTGGAGATTAGCACGACGGAGGCGCTGGGCCAAATCACTGTGCGGGAAGACTACGACACGATCAGAGAGGACGAGTCGATCGACAGCTTTCGTCTGATTTCCGCTCGTCCGACTGGAATTGTGACAGAGTCGAACAAGGTGCTGTACGACAAAGTTTACGAACACCATGAGCTGATTGGAGGACGGCCATGCGCTGTCATGGTCACCGACAGCGTCGACGAGGACGAGTTGCATCCGTACAATCCCAAGACACGAGTTCGGCTGGACGTGAGCGCCACACTCGTCATGACGGAAGTGAGGAGGAACAGACCGGGGTGCACAAAACGCCACGAGCAGCAACCCGTTGAAGGAAGTGGGGCCGAAGTTGGCCAGGCCCTCAAAACGGACGTCGACGAGGAGTCGATGATCTTGATCCGGTGCGCATCTTTCATGAAAGTCCGTCGGCCAGAATTCGACGTGCCCACTGAGACACTGAGCGCTGTTGGTGATGGCTCAGCGGGCTGGGTCAAGGTGATGTTGCAGACGATTCGCGAGTTTGTCTGTGCGTTGTAATAAACCACTTCATACGAAAGACTCACGCTCGTGGCTCGTGGAAACCTGTGTAGGTTTACTGACATGTATTGGAGATTCACGGAGAACAAAACAAAGCAACAGTCTGTGAACAAACGAGTTGGCAAGTGTGTGTGCAACACAACGATTTAGTGTCGATCATCCCACCACCACGTATGGCCACCGGGAAAATTGCTCGCACATATCGACCATCGCGGTTTTCGGCACTTCGAGGTTTGGCTGGTACGTCTTGATGAATGCGGCCCGTCGTATATCCACCACGACTTTATCCTCATCTTCGTTACCATTTTGGTTGACTTCTCTACCGAGCTCACGATCGAGTTCAGCATTCTTGTTGCGCCGCTCTTCAGTCAATACGATAGCCGTCGTGAGGTCTCTCCTGAGTGAATCGTACGGGTGCACGTCATCCTCGTCAATGCTGTCTGTAACCAGCACAGCGCGCGTTGATTTTTGAAAGTCATTTTGGTCTTCGAAGTACTGCCGTGTGAACGAGGCAGAATCGAGCCGCGCTGGCGTGGTTTGACTCCAATCGGTGATCCGATATGGGCACACCATCATTTAGGCCGTCGTAGTCTTCCCAAGCCGTGATATCTCCCAGCACCTAATCTCCGTATTGAACATGAAGAAAACAAGCGCATCTTAGACTTGCTTGAGTGATGAGATCGCAGATGAAGCTCCTGTCCGTGTCATCGAACTGTTCTCCGGACATGTCCAAGTGGTGAGACCTTGTCATCAAATAGTCGTAAGATTGTCTGAACTTGACACCCTGGCATAACGCGATTAGGAGCTGCGATGGCGACAATGATGCCGCAGACGACAACAATTCGATTCAGGTCTGTACGAACGTATTGATGTGCATTTCGCGTTTGCCGCACAGAACTGATCGACCTCATCAAGAAGAACCTCTTTCTTCCGACCTGAACATCGATGCATCGGCTCGCGGATAGGTAATGTTAACGCCACTGATGTTGGACAGACAGCTATCGCAGTCTCCATTTGGAACCGCTGGAAGTCAAGCTGCTGGGAGTTCAATACTTCTGTCGCGAATACCCGGGGTTGTTTTCCAAAGAGGAAAGTTTATTAATGGGAAAAGCTATCATGTAAAACCTGCGGCCTGCTCGCCTTCATGCAGTTGGGCGCGTGCCTCCGCCCACAAACGCATCGTGCCACGTGCATTGAGGCCAATAGCACCGTACACGACACGCCTCATCGTCCCTGCCGTCACCACGCGACCTTCATAGGCCCGTGGCATGCGCCTCACCAACGCTGTCATCAACCAAGCACTGTTCGATTATGCTCCGGCGCCATCGTAGCTTGAACGAAGGCCGTAATCCGGCGACAACTTCAAGTAATAGCATTACGAAAATTACACCTTTTCGAGGAAACATGAGTAGTGACGACGAGGTGTCCGCCAAGAAGAGGAAACCGACGTATATGTATTCCACTTGCTATACAACCAGCAAATTGCGTTTGCTTCTGCTCACGCAATGCTTTCCCATACCTCTCATGACAGCAAGACAACCCGATGTGGCTCGTTACCATGATCATCAAAGTTGGTACCCGGGTTGAAAAACAAGAAGAACGAGTCTCAGATTGATGATCAGTGTGTGAGGGGGGAGCCCCTGGCGAGTTTAAAAGCCAAGCTTGAGGGATCGCCGGAATCCAATCAAGCTATCGCAAGCTACAAGATTTGGTAACACAAAAAGTAGGAAGTGTCAAGTCTAAAGTCTACTGCATGGCGTAGCTTACCAAAACACAAAACGTTGTTGATGAATTACAACGACTGAGCCTCAATTATCTGGCGGGCCGTCTGTGCCAGGCGACTGAGCGATACCGGCCATCGGGTCGTCCAACATCTCAAAGGTTGGTCAATAGACCTTCAAAGAGGGAGCGCTCCGCATCACACCACCACAAATTCTGCATATCGTCACCACCGTCTTGAGTGCTGCCTGCGTGCGTGGCGTCTTGCTCGACATTCGCCTGTGTTCGCTAAGCTCGCCATTTCTCAGTCAGAACAAGCGCTGCAATGAACTCTTGCCGAATTGGTCTATCCACAACATACCACACGAGGTCATTAAGTGGTCGAACGGGTACAAGTCGACTTCATCAATGCTGTCCGTTGTCAGTCAGTACTGCGCACGAAGAGTTTCAAAATCATTTTGACCTTCATAGTACTCACCTCCGACGTCACACGCCAGCTTCTTGTTCTGATAACAATCGATGATTCGAGATGTACACGTCGTCGTTTTGCCTGTTGTCGTCGACCCGGGTCGTGGGTTTGCGAACTGTCTCCAGAGGTCGCGGTATCCGTGTTGGACGCAAAAAACACCATGCATCGTAGACTTGCTTAACTGACCGGGCAGCGCGAAAGTGAATCAGGTCGAAGTGGATGCCCAATAAACTTCCCGTCCTCGTCCTCGAAATGTTCCCCCGAGTAGTGGTCCCTCACCATGTTCAAACAATTGCTACGTGCCGTTAAATACGTGCGGACTTGCCGGAGCTTTCGTCTTTCAAAGATAAACGGGTCTCGCGCCGAGAACCACACTCTCGGGGCAGATGGATATTCAAAAACATCGGACTTGTACGTTGACCCTCAAGATGGTTGAAGATCATGGGTTGGACTGATGCTACTGCGAGCTAATAGTTGCGCACCAAACCTTTCATGGCTTGGCTGTTGGCTCCATTTGATTTCAACTTGGCATCCCCATCTTCGCTTGATTCCTAGAGAATCATCAGCTCCTCTCGTAAGGTTTGAATCCTCGTCTCCAAAGCACAGCATTCCTCTTTGCGAACCAGATGCGTTGGCTTCGTCGCTTTGAAGAAGGCAAAGTGTCCTTGTTACACGAAGATCCTTGAACATTCTTCATCGCTGTGATCAAAACCTTGGTGTGCAATAAGATCGAATTGTTGCCTACCGACGGAGAAAAGAAGACTGCGTTCCAATCGGAGATTCAGTACCATCAGCATCCCGCAATATCCCACGTCTGTATGCAGATTACTCCATGCGTTTAACAGAATACGTACTCCAAGCCAACTCCAGCAGCGAGAGTGTCCAGCCATCATCAACAACCACGGTCCACTCACGTACTTTATCACTCGCGTTCGAGTGCGACACTTATCCGAGCTTAATTTACAGAGCCGCGTGGTGTCCTCCACACGGAATGCTCGCCTCATCACTAGCGCAGCAACAGCTCGTCTTGTCACCCGTACACGAGCAGCCCGCGTCACTGTGTTGTAGTACGCGATCTACGACGAGCTTCTTCATGTTGTCATGAGAATGGAACATGTTCAGGAAGAAGCGATCCTGCTGCTTCTGTGAGACTTTGTGCGGATACATGTGAAGCTTGGTCACCGTGTATCGTTTAACAATCACATACTTTTTGCCGTCAGTATCCTTGTGTGCAGAGAGCACCACACCACTCGACATATCCTTTCGGATGCGATTCGATACGTCGTACGGGTGCAGCTCGTCTTGGTCGACGTAGTCGGAAGCTAGTACTGCTGACTTGTCCCCAAAACGACAGTAGAAAACCCCATTGGACTCCATATCCGGCATCTTGCCCGGATTCTTGTGTACCTGGTTTGGTCTCGAGACAATGCGCTGGTGCATATAGTTGCACTTGAGCGTGCCAGTTGACTAATACATGTAGATATCAAAAGTAGCTTGTTAGAGCAAGACCCCATTTGATTTTACGCCAGAAACGTACCTCACGCAGGGGTGTCACTCCTATTGCCTGGTTTAGCGCCTCATCCTTCTCGGCAAGCTGATTGTAGACTCCACGAGCAACTTGGTAAATGCTCACTCCGTCATATCTGGAAATCGTGAAATTGACACAGTAGTGCTTGCCAAACTTGTCAAACATGTCTGAGAACTCGTGAGGCTCATTGCAGTCCATTCCCTGGGTCTTCTGTTCAATAAACCTGGACGTCATGTCGAGCTTCTCCTTGCGTAGGGACAGAATCGTCTTCCTCCGCTCGTCCAAGTCCTTCCCCAGACGAATATACGACTCCAAAGGTGTCATCAACGACATCCGCTGAAAAAACAGCAAGTAAGCCACAAAGAACCTAAAAAGAAAGAAAAGAAATCCCCGCACATACCACATCATTCACAGGTGCAAATGCCAGCATGGCCTTGAAATTGTCCGCGTACATTTTCTGCTGCGTGGCAAGTCCATTGAGGACCTGGTTGTCCTCCTGACTCTTCAGCAGCAACTTCAACTCTCCTCTTCTTTTCACACTTTTACGTTGTGGACGTCTGTTACCTCGAAACTCCAAAAACTCCTTCTGAGCTTTGAGATATTTCTCCTCTCTCCTCAACAACTCCACTTCGTCATCCTCAGGGCTCTCTGAGCGAGGCGATTCCACCCCACTGTCGTCGGTTAAATCTAGAGAATTTTCCGATTTTTCGGAAAGTGACGAATCGGAGTGTAAAAGTCTCAGTGGGGGCAGAATTTCCCCCACTTTCCCGTCCTGGGGCAATGGATTGTCCAGCTCGAGTTCCTCGACGTCTGTGGCGTCGTCCAGAGCGTTGAGCCATGAATTGGCATCAGAGCTCAATGGCAGCAGCATGTCCAGGTCTGGGACTGCGTCATCATGTAGCTCCATTTCGAACAGGAATTCCTCGTCTTGGAACAAAAATCCGGATAATTCGTCGCTTTTGTGCGAACCCGAGGGCAACGCGCAGGAGCTTGGGGGCTCATGGGAGAGATGCTCGTCCGCTAGAGAGGATGCGGAGAAGTCCATGCAGTCGCTGGCGTCCTCATCCAGCAGCTGCAGCAGGTCGTAGTCGCGCACCAAGCCGTCCGGAAGGTCCACGCCCATGGTCGAGAAATGGTCAGTGCGAAGTCCATAATGGCAAAAACCTAATGTGAATGTTACGATAGTAATTTTACGATAGCGAAAACTTCAGTTTGTTGACTGAACTTGGAGCTTGACGTTTTTCAACGCTGCACTCCGGAAGGGTAAATCTTGTTGTCAACTAAGCATTAGGTAGTCGGGTGTCTTCAAGCTTCAACTGCTGCCTCGCAGAAGAAGCTGCGGATCAAATGCAACCAGCCCAGCTCAGCACGTGTGAACAAAGTCAAGTGTACATGTAGACGAACAGATGATCAAAACGACAGTGTTTGAGTACATGGACGTATTGATTCAATGTGCTGGTTAGCACGCGCTTGTAGCGCTGCAAGAGAATCACACGCCCACTCCACTTGGTCATGGTGAGCACGGAGCGCTTTCACAGCTGCTGCCACATAATTAACGGTAGTCACTCGCTCCATGCCAAATGTACGAGTCCTTCTTCGATTGCCTTGACTTCGACGGGGCGTCCAAGCTCAACGAGTCAACGACGCGACCCCGAAAGGAAGCCCGAAACAGCGGAAACGAACCACTTGAGAAGAAAATATGTAAAGCCCGAGGATAGCCGGCGAGAGACTTAGAAACTTCACCGCAGGTCTTCGGGTGCGTGTCTCCAGAACGTCGGTGGGGACTGACTCAGTCCTCGCCTGCGCATGGACAGCCAGTGTCGTTGCGCTGTAAGCGATCCACGATAAGCGTCTTCATAGTATCATGACACTTAGGCATGCTAGCGAAGAAACGGTCCTGCTGCTCCTGTGACACCTTGTGCGGGTACATGTGATACTTGGCCATCAGGTAGCGCTTCATCACCACGAACTTCTTGCCGTTAGCGTCAGTATGGCCAGAGAGCACCACTCCGCTGGAAACATCCTTCCGGATGCGGTTTGACGAGTCGTACGGGTGCAGGTCGTCCTGGTCGATGTAATCTGTTGCTAATACTGCTGAGTTGTCACCGAAGCGGCAGTAGAAGATAGCGTTCGACTCCATATCCGGCATTTTATCTGCGTCCTCGCCCTCCCAGTTCATACTCGAGACGATGCGCTGGTGCATGAAGTTGCACTTGATCGTGTCAAATGACTCGCGAATCGTTGTGTTTCCCATCGCGTTGTTCAGTGCCTCGTCCTTCCCTGCAATCTGCTCGTAGATAGCGCGACCAACCTGGAAAACGCTCACTCCGTCGTACTTGGAGATCGCGAAGTTCACGCAGTAGTGTTTGCCGAACTTTTCGAACATGTCTGAGTACTGGTACGGCTGGTTAATGTCAAGGCCCGCAGACTTCTGCTCGATGTACTTGTACGTCATATCGAGCTTCTCCTCCCGCAAAGAAAGAATGGTTTTCCTTCGCTCGTCGAAGTCCTTGCCTAGACGAATGTACGACTCCATGGGGGTCATCAGCGCCATGCGCACGTCGTTCACGGGGGCGAACGCGAGCATGGCCTTGAAGTTGTCCTGGTAGACCTTCTGCTGGTTCACGAGTTCGTTCAGCAGCTGGTTGTTTTCCTGGCTCTTGGCCAGCAACTTCGGCTGCTCGGTATCACGAGGACGGCGTTGCTTGATGCTCTGTCGCTGAGGACGGCTCGACTTTGCCCGGGACTGCAGGAAATCCTTCTGCGCATCTAGATACTTGGCCTCCTTCTCCAGCAGGTCCATCTCGTCCTGCACAAGACAACAATCAGCCTCCTCAACTCCACCACCTCTTCAATCAACCACGTACCTCCATGGCTTCCTCCTCCATCTCTTCGTCCTCCTCGTGGGTCTCCTGAACAGCCTCTTCGGGCATAGTAGGAAGAGGAGAAGCCGTCACACTCCCGTCCGTGTGGCCCAAGGAGGACACGTCCGACAGCTCGGATATCGTGGATAGCGACGAGTTCGTGTGCGGCAGCCTGGGCGGGGACATGGGGGGTAGCACGTGGCCCATCATGGCCTCGTGGAGCTGTCTGGCCTGCTCCTCCTCCATCTTCTTGTGCTCGTCGGCCAGCAGCGGGCACACGTCCACATCGAACTCGTCCATGTCCGTCTTGCAGGGCGACCCATCCGTCGTGCTGGGCGCGCTCGGGCACGGGGACAGCATGTCCAAGTCCGTGAACGCGCCCAGGTCGATGGCACCACCACTCTGCTCCAGCGGCGTCTGATTCTTCTGATTCGCGTCCAGGTCTAATTTTACCACTTTCTCCATGTCCCGTAGAAACTGCTCGCCGTCCAATAGGAATTCTGCAAACTCGTCGTGAGTGTTGGTCTCTGCTTCCGGGGACTTGGTGGCTGTGGCCGAGCAGCAGCCGGCGCCGCCCGACGCGCACGCCGAGGACGCGCAGGATCCCGCCGCAGGATCAGAGGCGGCGGAGGACGTGGCGATGCTCACACCCACGGAGCAGCTGGCCAGCAGGTCCTCGACGTGCGACGTGGCGGAGGACGCCGCCGGGGCGTCCAGGAAGCTGCTGGAGACGCCGTCGTCGCCGTCCACGAGCTGCAGCATGTCGTACTCGAGCACGAGGTCGTCCGGCAGTCCCGCGGCCATGGCTGGTTGCGTTGTTACCAGTAGTGAGGGGCTCCGGAGCTTTGGCGTTTCTTCCACGCCCGCGCTTTAAAAGCGGTGACTGAGGCTTTGTATGCTTTCTTCTCGAACGGCGTGGAAGGGTGAGACTGGCTATTGTGCCAATCACAGAAGAGCGTGAGACATGACAATCTCTCGCTTAAGTTGAAGGTCCGCCGTTGCAGTTGTTGCAAGGATCGAGAAGGGTGTTAGAGGCAAATCTACTGGAAGACGAGGATGAATTGAACGGGAGGTACCTTCCAGTCAAGCGATGTGATTGGATGAAAGGGGAATGTAATCTCGCGGGTTGCTTTTGCCATTTACGGAGGCGCTTTCGGGTACGACGCACTTTAGCTCTTAGCAACTGGTAAGGCAGCATTGATCTGCGCATGTGGGGCTGTACTTTTCGCCCAAAGATAGCTCGAACAGTGATACACTTGTTGCATGGAAGACAAGAAAGCACGCATCAAAATTAGACGAACTCGATGAAAGTATTATTAGTGTGAGTTCTTCCTGGACGTGTCTGCCTACCAGCGCAGTCTTCACGAAACAAGGCATCACGGCGAACAAGCGGGTGATCTTCGTCCTGTCCTCGTAAAAACTTACACGCGAAATGGCGAGCGATGATGGTGCTCACATCCACCAGTACTGGTCCTGGTCCATGATCGTGCTCTCGTACTTGATATCCACCACTGGGAGCTACTGCAGTGAGTTCCTCTCGCATTTGTCTGAATGCGTACAGTGGGTTCTCACCGTTCTGGTTGTCACTGATGTTGTAGCAATCCAACTGATGGAAAACTGGCGCCGAGTTGACGGAGTTGGCCACAAACGATTGATGTTGGTACTCTCAGCCTTCGCGTTGGGAGGCTGTGGCATTTGGTGCACGCACTTCACGGGCATGACCGCACTACAACTGGAGCTGAAGGACGGTTCGGCGCTTGAGATGGACTTTGAGCTCGGTCTCACGATCCTATCGTTCATCTTCGCAGTGCTGGGTGTGCTCGTTGGATTGAAAATTGCATCGTCCGACCCGTACTTCCTCGAAATGGAGGCTGCTAGACGCAAAGAGATGCTGGTACGTCGCTTCTTCGGGTTTTGTCATTCTTACGTTCAAGAGTTCTTATCGTTGCTCTGTGTCTTAGGCAGCGAATCTAAAAAACATGAAGATGTCTACAGTAGTCAACAAAAATGCCGTCACCCGCCGCATCAAAGTAAGTGTGGCTCGATCTGCAGTTGACGGGGCTGAGCATATTGACAGACAACTTTTTACTGTAGATCATTGCCCTCTTTTCGCGATTATGGCTCATTATGCTGGGAGGAGCGTTTGCAGCGCTGGGTGTTCTCGGCATGCACTACCTAGGCATGCTCGCTCAGCGCTCAAATGCTACTATGAACCTCAATGTAGGAATTGTGGTGCTCTCCGTCCTCATCGCCTTCTTCACTGCCAATGCAGCCTTTTGGATTCTCTTTCGAGCGGTGAGCGATGCATTGGTATGACACTACATTGGTCACCGATTCACTAACTTTGCCTGCAGTTGACATTCATGCCTGATAGTGAGCTTCTTCGGCTAGGGAGCGCATTGATCATGGGTGTCGCAGTTTGTGCAACGCACTACTGTGGCATGGGAGCGGCGTCCTACGAGCCGAGTGTCGAAAAATTGGCAGGATCGACACGATTTATCATCAATCGGTCCGAAGCTGCTATTGTAGCATCGCACGGGGCATTGTTGACGTGCTACTGGTTGGCCAGCTTCAGTGTGGTGCGCAGTGTTCGCATCGCGGAGATGACAGCAACTGCGACGACTATGCGTGAAGGACTGTCTCGACAATCGCACCGCAGCTCAAAGGGTCGAAAGAACAGCGGCCAGAAGATTCACGCGGCCAATTAGATGTGCCGTCCCAAACTACAGATAGCCCTCGTTAGTGCATTTCCACTTTTGATGCAAATATTCCCTGTTCTCACATTCGGAAGAGATTCACTTCAACCCAAAGGACCAAAATGCTTCCTGTCCTGAGTCTTTCAACGCTATCAGACATGCAGCCCCTCTAAATATGGCCGCGGCTGCAGTCCTTAAAAAGGTTTGCATGCCCACGCATTTTATATTCTTCGCGTTCCTGCAAAACGCAGAGCCCAAGGAAATGGACAGCTCCGGGGAGATCTCGCAGCATTGGCAGGTGTCCAAGATCTTCCTCTCGTACCTGATTGCTATCACCGGGAGCTTTTGCAGTAGGTATTGCGTTTGCGGTCTTCTACTGTCAACCTGAACTCATCGCCTGTTCATGTGACACAGCGATCCAGCTAATGGAGAAATGGCGCAGTGCAATCGAGACCAGGGACAAGCTCATACTCTTGATGCTCTCGTCAGTTGCGCTGGGCGGGTGTGGCATTTGGTGCATGCACTTCACCGGCATGAACGCACTCGAGCTGACGCGAGAAGATGGCTCTGTGTTGACCGTGAACTTTGAAGCTGGATTGACCATACTCTCGTTCATCTGCGCTGTCGGAGGTGTATTCATCGGCCTCTGGATTGCATCTGCCGACCCGTTTTTCCTGGAACTGGAGCAGGAAAAGCGTAAAAACATCCTGGTACGGGATCACTCGTAGCTCACGATTGCTGCAAGCTCGCATTTCACTCACTCGCCGTGAACTTTTTGTTGTACCATAGGTGAAAGACCTCGCAGCGACGGCTATGTCAGACGTCGTGAACAAGCAGAAGGTTGCCAAACGCATCAAGTTCATCGCTCTATTTTCACGTCTACCTCGGATAGCTGGAGGAGGTCTGTTTGCTGCTCTCGGAGTCCTAGTGATGCACTATTTGGGCATGATGGCCCAGCGAGCCGACGTGGAAATGACCTTGTCAGCTGGAGTCGTTGTGGTCTCGGTGCTTATCGCTTTTTTCACGGCCACGGCTGCGTTTTGGATCCTTTTCCGTGCGGTACGAGGCCCTACCTAGCTAATATCTGCAGCGAGTACCCTAAACTGACTGTCGTGACTTAATTTCTACGCAGCTTACATTTTTTCAGGATAGCGAAATGCTTCGCCTTGGTAGTGCTCTCATTATGGGGATTGCTGTTTGCGGAACACACTACTCCGGTATGGGTGCCGCCAGCTACGTTTACACTGAGAACACCGGCATGGGTCATGCTGGTGTGGTCATGAAAGGATCCCAGGCTGCGATTCTCGCATCTCACGGCTCGTTGCTGTTCTGCTACTGGGTTATGACATGGAGCGTCGCTTCTAGCGTACGCAACATCGCATCGATGACGTCGACCCTAAGCAAGGTCAGCAAACGGGACCCTGGTGCAACTGGACCACGTAAAATTGTCGTCGGACAGGTAAAGATGAATGAAAGCAGCATTCGGGTGAGCGAGCATGATGTCAAGGCGAACACAGCTGGAGGCCCCGCTGCTCCTGAGGCCCCTCGTGGATTGACGGTGCCACAAGAGTCGATGCCCGACACGGGGTCGAAGTCATCCGTCAGCGAGTTCGACGAAGTGTAGCTGACCGGTGATAACAAGAGAATCCGAAATAATTTGAATATCTCTCTTTTCACCTATGCTAGCTGCTCTCGCATAGCCCGCAGTCGCTCCGTGCCCTTCAATGTTCCAGCCTCAACTCCAACTAAGCAATACTTGCTTGCATTATCGCTTTCCTGACAGAAATTAGCGTGCTTGTCTGGCACAAGCCAATCACTGCCTTTGACCTCTCTCGGCCAGCATTATGTTTCCTGCCGTCCTCCCTATCCTCTCGTGGCCAGACTTCTTTTGTAACGCGTTCACAGCATAATGTAGCGTGCATAGTAAACCATTTCGTGCTTACAACATAAGCAACCGCATGAACAACTATCGGGACCCAACGTGCTGTCACGATCTCCGGAAGCTTCTGCAGTACGCCTCTGATGTCGACGAACCGCATCGTGATCCCTATCTCAATACAGCAATCCAAGCTGGTGGAGAATTGTCGCCGTGTGGAAGTTGCTAGCCAGCAAAAGGTGATGCAGAGTTTTCTTGGGTGGGTCTGGCCATCTGCGCACTCTTTTTTATCGGGCGTGACGGCTCTCGAGCTTCAGGACAACACCTCTCTTGAAAAGTACAAAGTATTGCGGAGCTGGGTCTAATTGTGATGTCTCTCATCTCCGTGGAGGCCGGTGCGCGTGCGAGTCTGAAGATCGCGCTGATTACAATTACGCGAAGCAGTGATCTCAGTTATCCACTCTGCTGTCAAAACATCCCGTGTCGAAACATCCCGTGAAGTCGATAGGATTGAGCAGCTTCAACGACGCCGAATCTGATTAGCAACACATATTGTCACGGACTCGTACAGTTTGTGTGGCGACAGCAGCGACTATGGGCAACAAAGACGTGCGTCACTGAAACCCAAGCAGCCTGATTTCGGCCAAGACTTTCACAGGAACGGAATGGAGAGCCTCTCGAACTCAGGCTCTCCAGGAGCTTCTCCTTGAGAGCAGACCCATGCTGAAGAGGTTCTCAAGGTCCATAGAGAGCACTGACGGCTGCCATCGCTGTCGGCCACGTGGCGACTGGCGTCGGCCGATGAGAAACGAGCGAACGCCTTCAACTGCAAGTAGTGCATAGACCCTTGAAGGTGAGCATTCAGGTGTCCCTCGACGATAATTAACCTCCCACGTCTATGGCGATACGACCGGCCGCCTTCGGACCGCACCAGTAATCCACCAACCCGAGAAATTGCGGGTTGAAAACAACTTTAGAAATCGGCAATGAAACCCCACCGAGTTCTCGCAGCGGCCAACTGTTGCTGGTACATCCGGTGTTGTACAACTTGCCTGCAACTTGACCTCGGCATGTTTCTGCCTCTTCAAGCAGAGAGAGCAGCGTCAACGCGATGACGCCTGGCCGCAGAATCGGGAGCTTCGCCGCGCCACCTCATGTACAGCACTTGGGTTGATGCCGCTCAACCTGGCCAGACCTTGAGCCTCAAGGTCTGACCAGGACAACGTGCTCCGAGCCATTTGCTTGGGTCTTGTCAAGAAACAAAAATCTTGCTCGCTGCATAAAACACGAAAACTGAAGTTGCAGTGCATAATCAGCAATTCGAGGGACATTTTGACAGTGACGACGCTGGCTTTCCAAATCCCTGCTTGCACGTTAACCCCCCTAAACTTTGGACTAAAGTGGCTGTGTATGCGAAGGTTCGCACGGTATCGCAGATGGCAAGCGCTGAACAAGCACGCCAACTTGAGCTTCATGCACACGCAACAATACGGCGACGCTGTGCATGAAGCTTGGAGCCCGATTTGAAAGATCGCCAATGCCCTCATTTCCCAATCCACGTTCCAGAGCTCAAGCGCTTGAACACCACCTCACTACTTCCCATACCACCACTCAGGCACCATGGCTGCTACTGATCTCATCATGTCCGGCGACTGCGGCGGCACCAACACGCGTCTGTCGCTCTGGAACATCCCCAAGGAATCCAAGCACACCAAAGGCGACATCGCCCCCGGTGAGATGCTCTTCTCCAAGAAGTACCTGAACGAGGAGCACGCCAGCTTCGCCGAGGTGTGTCACCTGTTCCTGAACGAGGCCAAGCTCATGAACGACGTCCCGAAGGCTTGTGTGCTGGCTTGCGCCGGTCCGATCCTCAAGAACACCGTGGACTTCACGAACGTCGAGTTCGGCTGGAAGATCGATGGCCCCAATCTTGAGAAGGAGCTGGGCATCAAGAAGGTGCGTCTGATCAACGACTTCGCCGGCATGGGTTACGGTCTGCTGACCCTGCGTCCGCACGAGTACATCGTCCTCAACGATGCTCCGAAGGACGAGACTGCTCCCATGGCCACCATCGGCGCTGGTACCGGTCTGGGCGAGTGCTTCCTGACCCCTGGCAACGACGGTCAGTACTCTTGCTTCGCGTGTGAGGGCGGCCACACCGACTTCGCCCCCGCTGACGAGATCGAAATCGAGCTGTACAACGAGATCAAGGCCAAGCTCGGATGCGGCCAGCGTTTCTCGGTGGAGCGCATCGTGAGCGGCCCCGGCCTGGCCACGATCTACGAGTTCCTGGCCAAGAAGTTCCCCGAGAAGGTGGACGCCAAGGTGCACGAGGAGTTCCTGAAGGCCAACACGCAGCAGGGCAAGGTGATCGGCGAGAACGCCAAGACGAACGAGCTGTGTAACCAGACGCTGGAGATCTTCGTGGGCGCGTACGGCCGTGAGGCTGGTAACGCGATGCTGAAGTACCTGCCTCGCGGCGGTTTCTACATCACGGGCGGTCTTGCTCCCAAGAACCTGGACTACTTCACGAAGAAGGACATTTTCCTCAACTCTCTGTTCGACAAGGGTCGTGTGAGCCCTGCGATTCGCGCATGCCCGATCTACCTGGTGCTGAACGAGGACCTGGGTGAGCGCGGCGCTCACTACTACGCGTACCAGCTGCTGAAGGAGATGGAGTAAGAAGTGGCAAGTATTGTGTTGATGCACTTGTAGTGCAGTTGCGTCGGTATTTGTTTCTGATAATTAACCTTCATTTCAGTACATATAGGTAACATTGGTGATGTTGGCCCATTGTTTTCTTCAGTACATTTAATCTTGTACTGCCCTGACAATTTCCTGGATGCCTACAGATTTCTGATGCGGTGCTGGTGTTTTGTTAGCACATGCCATCCATGATTTATAAAGGGCGTTCCGTGTTGAAGCGAGATTTGCAGAGATGCACGCTAACAGATTCATTTCCGAACTGCAACTTGCGCGCAACTGTTGATTTCCGCGTCTTTGCCTCCGGTAATTTGCGCTCGAGCGACGACGACGAAGATACTTTCGCTGACGTCGTCTTGCTATCAAGTGGTCTAGAACGGCAAAGATGGCAAGCGATATATGCACGTAAACCCAACATGTTGCACTTCTACGAAAAACCAGCGCTGCATCGAATTGATGGAGAAACCCCCGCGCTTTTTGCATCGCATGTGTTCGCACAAACCCCACTTTTTGGGGAAAGTGTCGACGCTTGCGGT
Organism: Phytophthora ramorum; assembly: GCF_020800215.1. Classification (NCBI taxonomy): domain Eukaryota; phylum Oomycota; class Peronosporomycetes; order Peronosporales; family Peronosporaceae; genus Phytophthora; species Phytophthora ramorum. The sequence continues at coordinate 118,128 of NW_027150654.1, forward strand.
CGTGCTCGCATCGCAGCAATATACTGCACCATAGTCTTGTCAATCTTGCAGCCGAGGCTTCGTAAATTGCTTAGCAATTTCTAAAAAGCAAAGTTGAAGTTGCCCTCGCATATCTAGTCCACCGTTTCGTGTGTCTCGAGTGCTACTACCGCGGGCTTGAAGTGAGTTGCTACCACGATTTGAAAGATTTCGAGCGGCTCTCTCATTCCCGAATCGACTTTTGAGAGATCAAGCGACTCACCTTCTAACGTTAGCTGCCTCCGTCACCTTTCTCACACTATGGCTCCGTACGCACCTTCCTGTCGTCGGGATATATCGGTGTATACACTACCAAACAGTATTTCTAATTGTTGTGTGAATACCTTATCAAAGGTGGCTTGGATGCTGCTCCGATGAGTCGACGATCAACATCGTCGCTACTCCAGTCCCCGCTGGCGCCCCTGGTCATGATCTGGTCATGTCGGGCGACTGCGGCGGCACCAACACCCGTCTGGCGCTCTGGAACATCCCCAATGATTCCAAGTACACCAAAGGCGACATCGCCCCCGGTGAGATGCTCTTCTCCAAGAAGTACCTGAACGAGCAGTACGGAAGCTTCAACGAGGTGTGTCACCTGTTCCTGAACGAGGCTAAACTCGTGAACGAAGTCCCGAAGGCTTGTGTCCTGGCCTGTGCCGGCCCCATCCTCAATAACACGGTGGACTTCACGAACGTGGAGGCTGGCTGGAAGATCGACGGTGGTAGTCTCGAGAAGGAACTGGGGATCAGCACTGTGCGTCTGATCAACGACTTCGCCGCCATGGGCTATGGCCTGCTGACCCTGCGCCCGCACGAGTATATTGTGCTGAACGATGCCCCAAGGGACGAGACCGCCCCCATGGCCACCATCGGCGCTGGTACCGGTCTGGGTGAGTGCTTCCTGACCCCTGGCAACGACGGCCAGTACTCTTGCTTCGCGTGTGAGGGCGGCCACACCGACTTCGCCCCCGCTGACGAGATTGAAATCGAGCTGTACAACGAGATCAAGGCCAAGCTCGGTTGCTCCAAGCGTTTCTCGGTGGAGCGCATCGTGAGCGGCCCCGGCCTGGCCACGATCTACGAATTCCTGGCCAAGAAGTTCCCCGAGAAGGTGGACGCCAAGGTGCACGAGGAGTTCCTGAAGGCCAACACGCAGCAGGGCAAGGTGATCGGCGAGAACGCCAAGACGAACGAGCTGTGTAACCAGACGCTGGAGATCTTCGTGGGCGCGTACGGCCGTGAGGCTGGTAACGCGATGCTGAAGTACCTGCCTCGCGGCGGTTTCTATATCACGGGCGGTCTTGCTCCCAAGAACCTGGACTACTTCACGAAGAAGGACATTTTCCTCAACTCTCTGTTCGACAAGGGTCGCGTGAGCCCCGCTCTCCGCGCATGCCCGATCTATCTGGTGCTGACGGAGGAGCTCGGCGAGCGCGGCGCTCACTTCTACGCGTACCAGTTGCTGGGGCAGTAACTCGGTCGCTGAAGTATGCACACGCCCTACGATCCTCGTAGCAAGTGCTCGTCTACTGTGCCAAAATGGACGAAAGGTAAATACATGCAGCATATAAATTCTTCTGCGATTGTTTGGTGCACTGTGGAGCTGTCAATCGATTCAGATACAATAACCCACGTACTTGAACCGGACTCGTGTCCATGGCGATGGTGCCTCGTCGTGCAGCTGCTGGTCTTTGATCTTTGACTATCTATTTCCAAGACAAAACTGAGACTCCGGAGCAGCCCATACCTCTTCAAGCAGAAATCCAAGTTAGAAGTGAGCACTACGATAGGAACCTGACAATAAATGCTTTCCACCATCCGCGATAACATCACACACGTTCGTTCACACAGCAGACTCACAAGACTGTCAAAACAACATTTAGAAATAGGCATCCATGAAATTGGCAAAAGCGAAACCAGTTTCTAATCACTATTGTCAAAATCCAGGTTCATCGAAACTTTAAGTTGTTGTCAATTAAAATTGACAATAATGCTTCAAAAAGATTGTTTGCCCATTTATTTCTGAGTCCGATATAACTAATTCTTAGATGTACTGATCCGAAATAGGAGTCGGAGTGAAATCATCAATAAAAGGCAACCCCGGCATGGAACCAGTCAACTACATGTTACCACTGCCTGTAGCACATTGTAGATTGTGGTGAAATGTCGAGTAGCTACGTCGATGATCACAACTAGAGTTGACCCATAATAAAATCAGTGCAATTCCGGAAATGGATGTTTCAAAATCGGACTGGCACGTTTGCAGACAGATCAAGAGGATGGCTCTGGACGCTGTGAAAATTGCTAGGAGAAACACTATCAGCCGATCTTACTGAAGGAGGCTATTGACTGAAGAGTCTGGAGATGCAGTGAATGCCAACTGCAACATCACCAGAGAAGTACTTACGTAGCGGCCAACCGATCTGGGGTGGGACAATTGCTTTTTTCAACACAGTAGATGCAGTAGACTACAGCCAACGAAAACTACTGTGGTTACAGGCATTTGCGTGATACGAATCACTTTATCCCAGTTTGAACCTAGTCCACGTATTGCGCCAACCATTAAATCCTAGCACAAGCGACTCCATAAACTTGCCCCCAAACAGCGCTCTCTCTTCACCCTCCGATCCAGATTCGTCAGACTGGGTGAAGTCATATACCTTTGATGCGTCGGTGGAGGCAGAGTCATCGTCAACCTCGCGCAGACTGTCCGGGTCGATCGTGACCACCATCGTGCCAGTAACGTTGCCATACTTGAACGGAATCTTCTTCACAATAAGCTCAGGGACTTCGTTTGTAGCTGCTGAAGACTTGGTCTTTGCAGCTACAGCAGCGTCACTGGCGGTGGCGACATCGGCACTAGCTGCGAGGAGTGTGACAGTAGCTGCTAACAGCACTTGAGAGACACGCATCGTGCTTGAAGGCGGAAAGAGGGTGTCGGTAAGAAAAGTTGTACTCGTGCAGTACAGTCATGCACCTCGTTTTCCGCAGGGTGAACCATATCTTATTTACAAAAATTGCAGATGCGTAGCAATTCAAACCAAACCAGAAACAAAACCTACACACTGTCGTGAGCCTAATTTAGCAATGCTGTCTGCTTATATAAACGGACCTTGGTAAGAATTGAGCTCGCTTTGACTACCGGCCGGCAGAGCTGCATACTGACCGCAACCGAACTTCAATTTTGCGACCAACTACACACACGCTCCAAAGCTGACGGGCATCGCCACGTACCTCGTGAGCAAGTCCTGCATGGCGTTCTGACGCAAATTCAATCAAGTCCGCGAGCCCTGCCAAAGCAGTCTTCATTTCCAATTACACCGTCGAGGACTCAAGTCGCAGACCACCCAACCACCTCTCACCACCTTCCAAGCCCCATGGCTGCTACTGATCTCATCATGTCCGGCGACTGCGGCGGCACCAACACGCGTCTGTCGCTCTGGAACATCCCCAAGGAATCCAAGCACACCAAGGGCGACATCGCCCCTGGTGAGATGCTCTTCTCCAAGAAGTACCTGAACGAGGAGCACGCCAGCTTCGCCGAGGTGTGTCACCTGTTCCTGAACGAGGCCAAGCTCGTGAACGACGTCCCGAAGGCTTGTGTGCTGGCTTGCGCCGGTCCGATCCTCAAGAACACCGTGGACTTCACGAACGTCGAGTTCGGCTGGAAGATCGATGGCCCCAATCTTGAGAAGGAGCTGGGCATCAAGAAGGTGCGTCTGATCAACGACTTCGCCGGCATGGGTTACGGTCTGCTGACCCTGCGTCCGCACGAGTACATCGTCCTCAACGATGCTCCGAAGGACGAGACTGCTCCCATGGCCACCATCGGCGCTGGTACCGGTCTGGGCGAGTGCTTCCTGACCCCCGGTACGGATGGTCAGTACTCTTGCTTCGCGTGCGAAGGCTGGCCACACCGACTTCGCCCCCGCTGACGAGATCGAAATCGAGCTGTACAACGAGATCAAGGCCAAGCTCGGATGCGGCCAGCGTTTCTCGGTGGAGCGCATCGTGAGCGGCCCCGGCCTGGCCACGATCTACGAGTTCCTGGCCAAGAAGTTCCCCGAGAAGGTGGACGCCAAGGTGCACGAGGAGTTCCTGAAGGCCAACACGCAGCAGGGCAAGGTGATCGGCGAGAACGCCAAGACGAACGAGCTGTGTAACCAGACGCTGGAGATCTTCGTGGGCGCGTACGGCCGTGAGGCTGGTAACGCGATGCTGAAGTACCTTCCCCGCGGCGGTTTCTACATCACGGGCGGTCTTGCTCCCAAGAACCTGGACTACTTCACGAAGAAGGACATTTTCCTCAACTCTCTGTTCGACAAGGGTCGTGTGAGCCCCGCTCTCCGCGCATGCCCGATCTACCTGGTGCTGAACGAGGACCTGGGTGAGCGCGGCGCTCACTACTACGCGTACCAGCTCCTGCAGGAGTTCTAGTAAACTTTGGCTGAGCTGGCGTGCAGCATGCCGAGGTGGGCAGCAGCCCCAATGTGTTTGGTAATAAACCTCTAGTGCGTCTTGTTCGCTTGGGTCTTGCGTTTGCTGGTCAAGGTCTCCGTCTTGCCGAGATGATGCGCGAGGCCCACGAGCCGAGTCCATGCACCTTGTATCAAGTCCAGCCTGGTTGAGGTTGCCGCGCCCGGATGGTGAAGCCAAGTCAAGTCAAGCACCAACTCAGACGCTCGCCTCGACGGTCCACTTCGACTTGCGGCCCAAGCAGCCGGACATGGCTATGCGCGAGTTGAAGGCGCGCCATACAGGAATCAAGCTTGGTGCGTGACGTCACGCCTCGGTCGGAAGCACATGGCGGGAGCTGGAGCACTCCATCCCACCGCCCGCCGGTATATTACAAGCAGCCGAGCATTCCGCATGGCCTCCGCCAAAGCACAGTCTCATAATGGAGGCCATATACTGGAGACTGTGCCGTTGATTGACATGCTTTTCCGAGCTTAGTAACACTCGGGCCAAGCCACTTTTGCTGATTCACAGCGAAGCCATCTCTCTCGGCTGCACGTGCACGCGGCGGCGCCCGCACCATTCGATGCGATTGTGAAAGTTCAGACTCCGAGCAGAGACCGCGCCAAGCGGCACAACTTCAAAGTGCCATAAACCGGGTTCGAGTTGCTGCCACGTCGGCAAAACGATCCGTTTCGGGGCCCACGCCTTCGGTCATTCCGGAATCTTCCGCCTCTCGAGCAAGCACCTCCCGCCTACTTCTCCAGCACCATGTCGTACGTGGCCATTCGCCTTGTCCAGACGGACCGAACCGAGGCTCGTTGCTCGAGTAACCATAGCTGGGAGTCTCACAATGTCCATTTTTGTGCTCAATTGACACAGTGAGTTCAGCCTCATCATCTCCGGCGACTGCGGCGGCACCAACACGCGCCTGTCGCTCTGGAAGATCCCCAATGGCGCCACCCAGCTCAAGGGCAACATCGCCCCCGGTGACGCTATCTTCGCCAAGAAGTACCTGAACGAGGAGCACTCGAGCTTCAACGAGGTGTGCCACCTCTTCATGAACGAGGCCAAGCTCACGGACCAGGTGCCCGAGGCCTGCGTGCTGGCCTGCGCTGGCCCCATCCTCAACAACACGGTGGACTTCACCAACGTCGAGTTCGGCTGGAAGATCGACGGTGCCAGCCTCGAGAAGCAGCTCGGCATCAAGCAGGTGAAGCTCATCAACGACTTCGCCGCCATGGGCTACGGTCTGCTGACCCTGCGTCCGCACGAGTACATTGTGCTGAACGATGTGCCCAAGGACGAGACTGCTCCCATGGCCACCATCGGCGCTGGCACTGGTCTGGGCGAGTGCTTCTTGACCCCTGGCAACGACGGCCAGTACTCTTGCTTCGCGTGCGAGGGCGGCCACACCGACTTCGCCCCCGCTGACGAGATCGAAATCGAGCTGTACAACGAGATCAAGTCCAAGCTGGGCTGTGGTAAGCGTTTCTCGGTGGAGCGCATCGTGAGCGGGCCCCGGCCTGGCCACGATCTACGAGTTCCTGGCCAAGAAGTTCCCCGAGAAGGTGGACGCCAAGGTGCACGAGGAGTTCCTGAAGGCCAACACGCAGCAGGGCAAGGTGATCGGCGAGAACGCCAAGACGAACGAGCTGTGTAACCAGACGCTGGAGATCTTCGTGGGCGCGTACGGCCGTGAGGCTGGTAACGCGATGCTGAAGTACCTTCCTCGCGGTGGTTTCTACATCACGGGCGGTCTTGCTCCCAAGAACCTGGACTACTTCACGAAGAAGGACATTTTCCTCAACTCTCTGTTCGACAAGGGTCGCGTGAGCCCCGCTCTCCGCGCATGCCCGATTTATCTGGTGCTGACGGAGGAGCTCGGCGAGCGCGGCGCTCACTTCTACGCGTACCAGCTGCTGCACTCGAGCGCCTGAACTCTTGTCGCATCGCGTGCAAGTGCTGCTGAGGTGTAGACGTGGCTGATGTCGTGGACAGGATGCAGATCCTGCTCCCACGTGTGAGGTCGAGTAGCGTTCCGTTTGCCATCGAGCAACTCCCTTTGTTAAGACATGATTCTTCCGTATTACTCGGCTCGTTCGTTGCATTTGTTTTGGCGGTTTGTTTCGATCGAAGGTGCTCGAGCTGTCGCCTCCTTGACGATTGCTGGGCGGGATTCTATGCAAGAGAAGGCCGATCTTGCCTATGCACGGAAGTGGCGATCCAACATCGATCGCAAGATATCTTGTGGCGTCAACGTCGTCTGCTTTGGCTCGCTGGAAGTGCCAATGCAATGCATGCACACGGGCCCCATTGACAATAAAGTGGCGAAGTAGCTTTGTGTTTCGCATTTTGACAAACGTTGCCACAAGATGCTTGTCAAAAGAACTTGGCGTGTGGCACATAATCATAAACAGCAACTTAAGCCGTGCCATAATCGATTCAGTTGCTGTAACGTTGCGGTACCGTTGCTGCAAGACCTTGAGTCGCGTGCATCCATCACTTCAAGATGCGACTTTCAGCCGAGCTTCTCATTCTGAAATCTCCCCCGCAGCCATCAAAGAAACCAAACGAAAGTCATGTCGTACGTAACAGTCCCTAACAACTTTCACCATTCCAACACTTGTCTAACGTGAAATTTCCCAGTGGCGACCTCATCATCTCGGGCGACTGCGGCGGCACCACGACGCGCCTCTCGCTGTGGCTCATCCCCAAAGGCTCCGTGGCCTTCAAAGGGTCCGTGGCCCCGGGCGAGATCACGTTCGCCAAAAAGTACCACAACGAGAGCTACAGCTGCTTCTCGGAGGTCTGCCACCTCTTCATGAAGGAGGCCAAACTCGTGGAAAAGCTGCCGGTGGCCTGTGTGCTGGCCTGCGCCGGGCCCATCCTCAACAACACTGTCGAGTAGGAGACTTTCTTGTTTTTCATTTTCTTAGATTTTCAGCTGTTAATTTTCTCGTGAAATTCCGTGGTTGCAGGTTTACGAACATCAAGGACGGCTGGAAGATCGACGGCCCGGGTCTGGAGAAGGAGCTGGGCATCATCACTGTGAAGCTCATTAACGACTTTGCGGCCATGGGCTACGGCCTGCTGACATTGAAGCCTCACGAGTACATTGTGCTGAATGAGGCCGAGAAGGAAGAGGGGGCCCCGATCGCCACCATTGGCGCTGGAACGGGCCTGGGACAGTGCTACTTGACGGCCGACAAGGATGGCCAGTACTCGTGCTTCGCCTGTGAAGGCGGCCACACGGATTTCGCGCCGTCCGATGCGCTTGAGATCGAGCTGTACAACTCCATTAAGGACGACTTGGGCTGCCACCGCCGCTTCTCAGTCGAGCGCATCGTCAGCGGCCCTGGCCTGGCCACGATCTACAAGTTCCTGGCCAAGAAGTTCCCGCACAAAGTGGACCAGAAGGTTCACGACGCCTTCTTGGCCGCCAAGTCGCTCCAGGGGAAGATTGTGGGCGATAACGCCAAGACGAACGAGCTGTGCAACCAGGCCATGGAGATCTTCGTCGAGTACGTGAACGGGAGGAATTGCAGCCCTGAGTGTTGTGCTGACTGCTTTACTCCGTTGTGTTGTGATTTGGTAGCGTTTACGGCCGTGAAGCTGGCAACGCGATGCTGAAGTACCTTCCGCGTGGAGGTTTCTACATCACGGGTGGGCTTGCGCCGAAGAACCTGGACTACTTCACGCAGAAGGACATTTTCCTCAAGGCGTGCTTCAACAAGGGCCGTGTGAGTCCCGCGCTGCAGGCGTGTCCGATCTACCTGGTCCTGACGGAGGAGCTCGGCGAGCGTGGGGCGCACTACTACGCGTACCAGCTACTGGAGTCGTACAACAACAGTTTGTTGGGCAACACCATCGCGCGCGAGCGTGTGCAGGAGAAGTTCGCCACGAGCGACCACCTGGTGCTCTACTCGACCATCGCTGCCGCAGGTGTGGCCGCCGGTATCATCCTCGGAAATGTGCTGCGGAAGTAAGCGCTGCACTGGACCAGTCGCTTGCCCGATGGTACTGCTCCGGTCTCGTACATGGCCAAGGCCACAAGACAAGCACCCACTGCTCAACCGATCGCTGTGTATAAGCTGCAGAAAATGGAGAAATGGGCCGTTAAAAGTCGTTCGTGGTGCTTGTTACAGATCTCGCTAACCTCGCTGGTTGTTTGGAGGCTCTGGCTCGAGGAAGAGGCCCTGTTCGTTGAGGAGATCGAAGACCTCGCTGCCTTCCAGCATGCGCCGATTCTCCACGGCGTCCCGCATGGCTCGTTTGAACGCTCGTACTCGGAGTTTTAGCCCGGCCAGCTCCTCATCAAGTGACGCGTGAAGCTTTTTGCGCTGCTCGAGCTCCCGATGCGTCGAGTAGACGTTTTCCGTCACGCCGTACAGCTTGCGCCCAACTCCGTACTGGTTGCCAATGATTTCGTCTGCGTTGGCCCAGACGGCAGTGCACTCGCGCTTGAGCTTCCTCACAGCGCGCTCTTCCAGCGTGCGATGCGATTCCCACTTGTCCTTCAGCTTGGTTAGTACCTCCTTCTCCCTTGGCAGCTTTGCTCGGCGGAAAAGTTCGTCCATCGGGTTGCGTCTAGCATCCAGTCTGCCTAAGAGCGAGCGGTCGTGCTGCTCCTTCGCCTTGAGTGCTGCTACAGCTTTGCTGATCTCGAACAATTTGCGGGACTGGCGTGTTCGGTATGCTCGCTGCAGCAATGAGGCAGCGTTCGTCTTCGCCTCGGAAATCTGTGCAAAGCGCTTTCGCCCAAGGCGACCACGACACACTCGCTGGAGAAGCCGGGCCGCCTCAAGACGTCGCCGTCCGTGTCGCTCTGCCTTGAAGTAGATTCTACCCCGGTGACCTCGAAATGCCCGTTGAATATCTACGACAGCGTGCGTCTTCGCTTCACGCTTGCGGCTCAGCCTCAACGTGCTGATCCACTGCTTCATGTACTGCTGAATCCGCTGAGCGGCGAGAAATCGCCGCCACCTCCTGATCTTCAGCACCTTGCGCCGTGCAAGAACGCTTCGAGTCCATTGCTGAATGCACAGGACAGCGCCCGTGTGGATAAACCGTCGCCGGAGCAGAGCTTGGGTCGCGTTTTGGCCTTTGCGTGCGTACTTCGCGCGGCGGATCTTGCGAAACAACAGCGCTCGTTTTCGACCGAGCATCCCGCGATAGCAGCGTTGGATATCCACTGCAGCTTCGTTGCGGTGCGTTGCCACAGCGTGGCGAGCAATGCCTCGCATTCGTGTCACCGTTCGAGCGTACCGAATCATTTGCTGAGTGTGGAGGATCAGTCCGCGTTGATACAAGTACGCCTTTCGAGCCCGGTAGCGCCGCCACTGAGACTGGATCGCGATTGCAGTGCTCGTAGCCAATGTTCGGTAGAAAGCCACGCGTGTTCGAGCCACGTGGCCGCGATAAACTCGCTGGAGCGTGAGCGCCGCAGCGTTCATCTCGATGCGCATGGCAGCCACATGCCACACCGCCAACTTCCTTCGCCACGCACTCTGGATTTGGATAGCTGCGTCACGGTAGTAGGCCATGTACGTGGAGAAGTTGCTTCGGCGCTTGTACGTCCGCCACTGGCCTTGAATGCTGTGAATTTTCTCGACAAGCCATCGAGAGCGCGCTCGGAACTCGCGGTGGTTTAGGCAGCTACGATACCAGCGCCAAATCTTCCCAGCACATGCAAGTCTTCGCTCGTAGACAAACTGCGCGTACCGTCGTCGCCCGAGGCAGCCGCGATACACTCGTTGGATTTCCCGCGCGTGGAAGTTGCGGATCCTCATCTGGATGACGTAGTGTGCCCGATAGCAGCGCTGAATCCGACGAACGGCCAAATTCGCAGTGAAGCGCCAAGTTCGCACTTGTCGACGAGTCTGGTTGCCTCGGACATGCGCTTGGACGAGCACGACTTTATCAACGCTCTCCTTGAGCGACAGCAAGTGCAGAAAGCGACGCCAGGCCAAGAACTCCCGCACACACTTTTGGATCTTCCTGGCTGCTCTCGTTTCGCGTAGCAGTCGGCGGTTTGCGAGGAAGTGTACAGTGAATCGTTTGTTCTGCCACTTGCGGAAGCGTGTCTGCAGAACAACTGCAGCTTCGTACCGCTCCTGGATCGCGTGTAGCAGCTCAATGTGCACTTTTGGAAGTGGCTCCAATACCATGGCCGAGTTTCCGCCTCCTGCGGCAAGTGTCTTGATCAACGAAGCGGCCGCGAACGGCTTGGTAAACGGCAGCAGCTCGTCATTGCAGCGCTTGATCATTTTCTGGGACAGTCGGTCACAGCCTTTCAGCCGCAGTTCCTGGATCTGCTGGCAGCTTGTGCACAATGCGAGAATGCCCTCGTCCGTCACGCGTGTATTCCCACTCAAGTCCAGGACTTCCAATGGGATCTTGGTGAACGCAAGAGCTGTAAGCGTTCTGTCTGTGATTCCGCGAGTGTTGGCAAGGAGGAGAACTTTCAGCTGGAAGCACCGTGAGGCAACAGCTTCGGCTGCGAAGTCCGTGATTTGCGCACACTACACAAAACAGCGCCAGACAGATCAGTCTCGATCAACTATCATGTTCGACCCGGGAAAACTCACCTTGGATAGGTTGATGCATTCTAGTTGGCGGCATGCGGCTGCGAGTGCGCTCACACCGGTATCGCAGACGTTGGTGGCGCTTAGATCAATTCTTCTCAGAGGATTCGGCGGATAAATCCCTCTAGTTGTCCTCGACACTAGGTTCATGAAGCACGCTGGGGTTTCCAAATCCTGTCGCTCCGAGACGTCCAGGACACGTAACTTCCGACACATTTTCCCGAGCAGCTTGAACGTCTGCGCCGTGATGTTCCGACCCGAGAGAGAAATGTTCGTGACCGACGGACAGCCCTTGGCGATCTCCATCACTCCTCGGTCCGACACCTTCCGCAAGCCTTTCAGGTTCAGTTTGACGAGATTTCCACCGTATTTCCCCACTAGCACCATGGCTTCGTCTCCAATGTGCAAGCAGTTTTTCAGATTGAGCGACGCCAAGCGTGTTCGTGGGGTATCCTCATCCTCGTCGTCCTGGTCCTTTTCTTCTTGGAGCGAGAAGAGGTTCTTGATGCCCATATCAGTGATGAGCGGACAGTCCTGCATGTTCAGCTTGGCGAACACGGGTGACGAGATCAAAGGCGCCATAAGCAGCAGCGCAAAGTCTGAGAGTACCTTGCACCGCGCGACATTCAGTCGCTGCAAGGACGCCCCACAGCCTTTGACGATCCAGCTGATAGCAGTCTCATCGATCCCCAGTCCGCCAAGACTCAACGATGTCAGCGAACGAAGGCCAGAGCTGGTTTCGAAGCCGAAGAAGCCCATGTTGTCCACACTGAGGCAGTCGTCCACGGCCAAGGAATGCATCGACATGTCCTTGACGGTCGAGCTGGCCAGGTACGAAACGCCGGATGATGTAAGGTTCTTACACTGTCGGGCGTCTAGCGAGCGAAGTGTGCACGCCGCCGATGCTCGCTTCGTGGTCGCAAGGCACTGCAAGACGGCGTCTGTGACGCCCGGACACCCGCGAACGGATAACGAGTGGAGACGCTTGCAGTCCTTCCACACCTTGCAGAGCACAGCGCTGGAAAAGTGGTGACACTCGTTGAGCTGCAGTTCTTGCAGCAAGCTTAGGTGGCGCCGAATAGTATTCAACCCCTCATCTGTCAGCGCATGACACCTGACCCGAATAAATTAGCAATCTAATGAAGTTCCGGTGGCAAATGCCATCGTGTAGCAGGTTTCTCGTACCTGGATACGTTTAAACTCACCAGGTATTTGAGCTTGTGCAGATGCAGAACACCATTGTCGGCGATTGAAGTTCCTTCCAGAACGAGAGTCCGACAGTTCCCAGCACCTACAGCACCTCAGCCACGAGTGCGTTAGTCGGCACCGCAAGCTTCTGCGTACCCTTCGTACCGCTAGCACTAGGATGTGATGCCATAGCGATCAACCACTCGCTGGAGACGCTAGTGAAATTGCGCAAGTTCACTTCTCTCTTCATCACCACACCGCGGATATCCTGCACGTCCAAACGAAAGTTCGTGAGAATGAGGCTGAATCCTCACATTCCAGCGGACCACTATCTACCTGGCAGAAGAGCTCTGTCGGAGGCGCGGCGAAGTGCTTCATGCCACCTTGACAGTGACGCACAGCTCCTCGCATCTACAATCAAAGCAACGCGGCATCATGAGCCCAACCAGCAGCTAAAGATCGCGTCGTCTCTTCACGAAGTCCACGACAAAATTTGAGTTCCACGCACCCGCTCCGTGAGATTCTCAGGTAGCCGGACGACCACGCGGCGCTCCTTTTGGCGTTGAAGAAGCTCCAGTCTCGCTGCAAAGACCTCATCTTGGTGCTCTAGTGCGTCCATGGAGGACCTCCAAATTGTGCCCCTTCCCGCGCAAGCATAAGGTCGGCAACTATTGGCTACCCAAGTTGAAGTAGACAATTACTACCAATCATCGTCATGTCCGTGGGGGCCAACTTCGCCAAGGCCAAGAGCAGCATCGCAGCCCAGCGGTCCATCGCCGTGCTCACACTCTACAGCTGCATGACGCCACTGGGCATCTTCCTGGGCATGGTACTGTCCGAGTCTCTCCGCGGCAGCAGCGCGCTGGCCATGGAGGCCGTGGCGCTGAGCATTGTGGCCGGAAGCTTCATCTACCTGGCCTTTCATGAGCTCTCGGAGGAGAACGCGAGCCAGGAGACCAATACCGCCGAGAAGCTCGCGCTCTTCTCCACGGGCATCTCGAGCATGGCCGTGCTGGCCGCCTGGGCGTAACAGCAGGAGGCTTGGGGTCCTCGACAGACATTCGGACATTCGGACGGTCGCCTCTTGGTATGGGGAGCCCACACAGCGCCTTGTCATTAGTAACGGAGCGCGTCCGGCGTAGCTAAAGAGTGCAATGCCATAGATATGAAGGTCGAGATGTCGTGCTGGTCTTGCACTTTGGACAGGCAGATGCAGGTGCAGCCATCCATGTGCGCTCCCATCGGAGCCCGCGGTGCCCAGTGACATGACATGCTAGCGGAGTCCCCATCGTGCGGCGCGAGTGTCCGGTGCGGGACAGAGCTCGGGCCTGTGGCGCAGCGTTCGTCGCTACATGCCCAGCCCAACAGGAATATCAACTTTCATTTTTACGCGGATGGATTTTCATCTGTAAGATGGCGAGCAGCCCGCAGTGGCCACGTGCGGCCTCGATGGCGCCAGTGTGTCCACCATGTGCAGCGAGCTGCGGGCACCGGGATTCTCGCCTCGGGGCTGACTATAGCAAAAATGAGCCCCAGCTGGGCTCAAAATACTGGTCGCATTGTCAACCTGAGCCTGAAAATCGATGCGACAACAATCGCCGCGTGGCAAGATGTTGTTGGGGCTGGTGCAGCCAAGGCTTGGGCTCCGTCCGGAGCGTCTTTGAAGTTGCCTCTCTCGGCCGGACAAAGCATGTGCTTCGGCGCCACGAAAGACGACTTGGCTGCAATCGACGACCATGACAACGTCAAGGCGAGGACAGATAAGGGGCCATTTGCTGCCATTTGTACGAGGCGCCCATCGCCGCGCTGCCCTCTTTGAACGAGGCGCTCGCGCAGCAGCGAAACGTGCGGCAACACACCTTTTCGTCGCTGCCAGCAGCCTTGCCTTTGAGCAGCCTCAACGTCCTGTGAGAACGTTGCTATCGATCGACCCGCCCCCGCTTTTTCAAGGCTGCTTGGCAGCAGTAGAGTCTTGCAAGCTATTGCAGCCACGCGCGGAGTTGAGGGTGTCGGGCTGCTGCCACCGAGGTAGAGTTTGCTGCTCAAGCTTTTCGCTGGGAAGTAACTCGCGCTATAATTTACGCGGAGCAACGCCGCGCAATGCTGCCGTTACACCTCCGCACCCGAAACGGCGATCAAATCTGAATATTCGGTTAAGTGGGGTATGACTTCAACAAGGTCATCTTGAGCACCACATTCTATCACCTCCCGTGGAAACAGATCAATGCTGCCAGCACACACTGCACGGGATATGCGCGGTGCAAGGCTCGTTGCCACAAACCTCACTTTTGGCAGCTTTGATGATGATCGCGCGAGTTTACCCCGAACGCCGTGCATAGACCGCCGAGCGCTGACGACAGCTTCATGGTGCACCGTATCAGCAGCTCCGGTGGCGTGCCTTCGATTTGCTTGCCAGTCCGGCAGGCGGCACCGACCGAGCCTATGCCTCACTCTATGCTGCCTATGCTGCACCATTGGCGCTGCTCGATGAGCTCGCGTTGCCTCGACGACCAGCCGCAGAGGCAAACAGGCGCTCGAAGCTCTTGCCCTTATCGGCGCCTGTTTGCTCGATCCTCGAGGAAGGCAGCGCCATGTGTGGTGCCGAGACTTCGAGTCTGAAGTCGTAGGGATTCCCTAACGACTCGAAATCGCTTCTCCAAATCCATCGTTTCTATGGAATTGGGGGAATTGGGAACCTCGACTATTCGTAGAAGGCATCAGGTGCGGAGGTCGAGCTCTACATTCTCGCCAACGTGTGCGTGCGTGCGTGCGAGGGTTCCGTTGTTTTCCGGCGTGGGGCCTCTCCGTTACCTAGCGCCGGCCGGCACCTCGCCGAGATGATAGGGCTGGGAAAGCCCGGAGACCTGCAGCTCTGCATCGAGGCTCATCGGTCCGTATGACACGCAGCCTGCCACCAGCCGTGCCGCGCCACCGAGCGAGAAGCAGGGCCGCCGGCAAGCGAGGCGACGACCGTTTCTCGCACCGTCCGGCACCGATAAGTCGCCAGCGCAGAGCAGAGCAGCACTGAAGTCGCCCTCGCCGGCTGGACAGGCACCAAACCTCAGCCTCAGTCCTATTCCCCGCAAACTGCAAGCCCAAATGTTGGCAAAAGTTTAGAGAAAGCGTCACATTTCCACATACAAATGGCCTGTCAACCGCTTCCGAAAAAGAAATCCACCTGGTGGCAAAATCCACTTTCCGCGTTTAACTCTGGCGATCGTGCCGAGAGACGCGCGGTCACAAGGCCATCAGAGCTGCGCTGTCGTCTGTTGTCGGACTGTGAGTGAGGCGAGCGATGGCCTCCTCTTGGCTGGCATTGCACATTTCGATCACTTCTGCAGCAGCTTCTTCCGCCTCTAGCAGCAGCAAGCAGCAAGCAGCAAGCAGCAAGCTACAAGCAACTAATAGCAGTCCCCGCTACAGACTGTCCGATACTACCACAACAAAGTACAAACTGCTTTCCACCACTACAACTTCTACCACCACAATGCCGTACGAAAGCTTCACGCCGCAGCAACAGGTGGAGATCACCGAAGTCGTGCAGGACTCGGCCACCAACGCCTGGATGTATGTGCTGCACGTACAGCGCGGCAACACGAGCACGCACTCGTCGCCGCGTGGGCCCGTGGAGGAAGGCTTCAGCCACGAGTACGTCATCAGCCACCGCTTCAGCGAGTTCAAGCAGCTCCACGCGGCGCTCTTGCCCGTCATGGGGGACGCGCTCACGCCGCTGCCGGCCGACGGGCTCATGACGCTCATCCTGGCCGACAACCAGGCGCTGCTGGACGAGCGCCGCCAGGTGCTGGCGCAGATCGTCATGGACATCCTGCACCACCCGGTGGCGCGCGACCTGCCGGACGTGCTCGAGTTCCTGGGCCACGAGTCCATCAGCGCCAAGGTCATGGCGCCGCTGTCGGGGCAGTGCACGGGCTCCATCCGCAAGACGTCTAGTCCGGCCTGGACGGCGCTCAACGGCTCGTTCCGTGCGTCCGTCGTGTCGTCGTAGACGATGAGAGAAGATGCTGACACCAACACACTCAGAGGAGAGGCACCGACGGTCGAGTGACGGCACTCCCTTCCGAGGATAGTATTTAACCATTATTGTAGAATAGCAGTAGACAAATGTCAATGAAGAAGTCAACCAATTTACTTTGAACGAATGGTCTCGTCGTTTTGGGTTTGATTTCTGGGTTGCCTCGCAAGATCCGAGCCAAACGGAAGCATGACAAGGCATTGGAAGCATTGCGGATGTCGTGCAGGCAAATGCATTTGAAGCGGGCATGCAATTCATCGAGCGAATGTGTGTCCTAAGCTTACTAGAGGACCAGCAGACTGCTGGCCTCCGGCAGTATGGAGCCTCCATTGGAGAGGCATGGGTGGCGCTGTCGATCGTATGAACCCTTTCAAGCATCCACGTTGAAGGCAACTTTGGGTTGTACCAAACAGACACATCGATCGCCAGCGAAGAGCACCCGATGGCATCTTATCTTCTCGATTGCTCGCCACCGAGAGTGCATGGGTGCTAGGCTTGTTTAAGTCGCAGCTGATGAGCAGTCGCGTGTTGGCTCTCGGCGACGATCGGCTACCGGTACTAGTGCTCGCTCGTTGGAAGGTGAATCAGCAAATGACCCACAGTGCCACCTCGTGCTTCTGATTTGTGTCCTCTTTGTAAATTCTTGTTGCTGGAGAGGAAGACCAATCCAATACCTTGTACTAAGCTTCGTCCACGAATGCGGCTCGAAGACAGCAACGCGGCATCGACTGGTCCAATCGACGTTGGGCAGGCACGGCGTGAAAGCGCATGGGTCAACGCAACGGCTTCTCGCGTAGCGAGGCCGGAAAGAATTTCGGTGTGTCGCGAGCACGATTGCTGGGGCACTCCAAGTCGGGAGTTGCATACGTCTCCATCGATCAAGGTGACGCAGAGCAAGACGGAGCTCGTCATCGTTGGGCTCCGTGAACGTGGCTGTCGACAAGAACGACGCCAGCAGCCCAATTCCCCGACGTTGTCTTTTGCCGGACGATAGCAATGCCGCGCTGCGAACCATTGAGTCTGTCATTGCCAGCAGCAGCATGTAACACGCTCCAGCCTGGAGCTCCAGAGCAGCGCGCTTCATGAGAGATCCAATATGCGTTCCGGGGAACTTTCCGATTCGGTGGAACCCTCAACGATCTTGCGCCTAACGTGGCACATCATGAGCTCTGCAGCCGCTCGACGAGCGACGCCCATTACTCCATTGCCGTCGGCAATAATGCAGGGCCTGGACGCCGTGACGGCTCGTGAGTCCGCGACAGTGGCGCTGAGAAATCATGCGCGGTTCGACTGCATCAGTGCGTTGGTTCTTTGTCTGGCGTTGAAGCGGTCTAAGTCGTCTACGTCTACATTAGGCATTGAACTCCTCTGCGATGCTAAGACCTGGCCCGTGTTGGCAGCGCCAGCACCTTGCCTCTGCTTGCCGTCACTACATGTATCGCCTTTGAGCACAGGCAGCGCAGAGCAACCGCTGCTTTGCTCGAAGACCAATTTGGCCATCTCGCTCCATACACCTGTGAGCAACGCGGCGTCGAAGGGGCGCGAGATCCAAGCAGCAGTTTCTGAACTTGTCATGTGACCGCACAATGCTGTCCTGCAATGTCGTCCTGCGCTGTTGTCCGCCACGCTGACCGCGACGGGATCACCTCGCTCGTTGCCTGCGGTGGCAGCAATGGCCACCAACAATGCTGCGCAAATGCATCATGCAAGTGCGCGCGCCGTCCGACCTCGCCAGCATGAACGAGTCGTGATCGCGGTCGATATCTTGGCGCAGGTGAGCCCCCGGTGTCGTGCGCGTTCCAGATCGACTCCTGATTTGCGCGAGGCGGGAAAATCAGCTCCGGGGCTGGAGCTCCACCGCTCGGAGCCGCGCACGCCAGCGCCGCTGCCTGGGCGCCCCAGTCTATGTGAGAGCGCTCGCTTCAACGCGCGGGCCGCCATAGTCAACACGCGCCCGCCCATGCGCGCAAGGCTTGACCAGTGGTTGCTGCTGGTGACACTCGCAGGCAGCAGCAGCCGTCCGCACCAAAGCAAGACAACGCTGCCGGCACGCACACTCGCCTGTCCCGAAACTGCGCCACCGTTATGCTGGCCCAGCACCAGCGAGAGGCGCGGCAAACGAGTCGCAGCCAGCTCGCAGAGTGGGAGTTCGACGCACTCTCCGCTTGGATTCGTCGCGGCGTCGGCGCGTGCGACAAGCCAGGCCGAACTAGCGCCTCGGACCAGCTCGGTCATTCGCGCATTTGCTCGATCAAGCTCACTCCTCCTCCACCGATGCCGTACGAGAGCTTCAAGAGTTCGCAGCACGTGTCCATCCGGGGCCTCGTGCAGGACCGCAAGACCGGCACGTGGCGGTATCTGCTGCAAGTCACGCGCCACATGAAGGACGACGCGTTCGGCGAGAGCGTGCCGCGCCGGCAAAAGACCGACCCGGCCGCCTTCACGCGGCCCTGCACCACGCAGTCGTACGCCATCCGCCGCAGCTTCGAGGACTTCAAGCGGCTGCACGAGGCCGTGGCGCCGCTCATGGCGCGCGGCGGCAAGTCGCAGTTGCCCAAGCTGCCCAACGACAGCCTCTTGACCTTCTTCGTGGGGGAGACGCAGACGGCGTTGCAGAAGAAGCGGCTCGCGCTCGAGCGCGTCCTGGCGGCCATCGAGGCGCACCCGGCAGCCAGCGACGCCCCCGAGTATGGCGAGTTCCTGGCCAACCTCAACTCGTACGAGGAGGTGACCAAGGCGCCGCTGTCACCAAGCATCAGTTCGCGCAGCAGCTTCAGCTTCAGCGAGGACGGAACCGTCACGCCCCGGGAGTTCGTGGGGCCCAATGTGCTCACTACGTCCAGGTCGGCCAATGCCCTGCGACGAGCCTACTACCAACACGACACCGCCGCGCGAGAGAATCACGTGGCGTTCTCGCACTTCAGCATGACCTGAAGTGACTCGAGAGGAGCAAATAATAAGGAGAAGTACCGACTGCATGTACAGAAGTAAGGACTCGAGCGAAGGCAGGCTAGAAATTTAGATCCGACCAGGCCATCGGTCCAAGTAAGTAATTTATCACCTCAAATGCTCCGCCTTGACGCGTTCCAGGCCTTGGTGCAGCTTGCGCACCATGCGCACGACATGCGGCACCGACCGATAGCCGAGGCCGCAGTTGGCGTTGCCCGCCTTGGCCACGCAGCTTTGCGGCGTCATGCGCTTCCAGAAGTTGGAGATCAACAGCCGTGCGTACTCAAGCGTGGCCAGCATGCAGTGCCGCTCGAAGGCTGCGAACGGGTAGTTCTTGTGCAGGTCGGACGTGACCCCGAGCGTCTGCAGTCTCTCGTTCAAGCAATCGTAGTAGAACTGCAGCAGCTGCAGCTCGTTCTCGTCGTTGTCGAGCAGTGAGATACCCACCGACGTGTTGAGCAGGTTGGCGACATCCATGGCGCCGAGACCCATTCCAGTCCACTGCCAGTCGAACGCCACCACCTTTCGTGACTGAGTCTCGAAGAACAGGTTGGCGCTCTTGAAGTCGCCGTGCACTAATGTGCTTAACGGTGCATTGGCATCCACGCTGAGGCTGAGGCTGATGTACGCGGCTTCCTGGATCATGCGTTCACCAAGAGACTCGAGGTCTGCTGTCGTAGGCAAGCACGACTCGGCCTCGAAGACCTTCACCCAATGACTAAGCATCTGTGGCCAGATCTCCGAAGCCTGAGCGAGCTCCTTCTCGCCTCGCTTCGGGAACGCCCACCAGCACGCAGCAGGCCAGAGCTCCGTAGCAGCCCTCTCAATCAGATCTGCTTGACCCCACGCGGAAGCATGCAAATTCGCGAGATAGCTCAGCGCCTGCCGAGTGTCCACGAGTTCGAGGCAGTCCGCGGCCTCGTAGTTGGCAAACGTAGAGCACTCATTCAGAGCAGACCCAAGACACTCGAGCAGCATCATGAAGTTTTCAGGAGACGAGCACGTCGCCGAATCGCTGGACGTGGCAGCAACCATATTAGCCGTGCAATTTCCTGCAGCATCGCTCTGGAACACTGCAAGCGGCCGGATGAGCAACACACCGCGCGCGTGCAGGGACGACGCGAGATGTGCGTAGAATGCCGCCTCGGTGCGATACGAGGCGAGGTCCCGCTTCCAGTGTGCCGCCGATCTCGCCGGCAGTTCATTCCTTGCGGACTTCTTGAGGAACAAGGTCGTCTTGCTGTCCTCGTCATCAAAATGCACTTGGAGCTTCGCGACAGCCGAGTGTTTGCCTCGGTGGATGGAGCCGGCAACCACATGCACCGCCGACACTCGTCGCTCAGGGAAAACGCACTCTTGAAACCACTGCGGCGTCAAGTCCCGGCCGTCCAGTGCACTGCACAATGAACAGCACAAGTCGACGCCGCAGATGAGTACACACCATTGTATTTGGTTGATAGCTACACATCTACCTCGTGAGCTGGGTCTTGGCCATGACGTTCAACACCGTCTGGTGCGCTTCAGGCTCCACGCACGCGAGCAGGCCGCGCTCGTTGTCGAAGTCGGGCGCGTTGCCAATGTGGTCGTACATGTACACGTTGCCCTGCGTGTCGGTGAGCTTGCCGCCGAGCGCCTCAATGAGCGGCTCGACGGCACAGATATCCCACTTCCGGGTGGCCGCCTTGAAGCGGAAGAAGGCGTCGCTGTGGCCGGTGATGACACCGAGCACCATCGTGCCAGTCGCTCCGCCCGTCAGGATGGAGGACGGCGCCAGCAACCGCATGGCGCTGTTCACCAGGTCACAATGAGTGGATGACACGGTGCAGATGAACGGACGCTGAGGGAACATGGGCGACTGCTTGGGGAACGCCGCGTGGGTCGTCTGCCCCTCGCTCTCCTCGTGCTCGCTACGGAAGACGCCGATCCCCGGACCACCTGCAGCATAGCATTTAGCAACGAGAGCAGCATCAGACAGCAAGAAACTGCTGCGTACCCCAGTAAGTGACACCGTGCTCGCCGTGGAAGGGCAGGTGCACGACTCCCGCGACGGGGCGCTGCTTGTACGTGATGCCGATGAGCACCGACACTTCGTCAAACTTCTTGGCAGCAAAGCGCTTGGTGCCGTCCAGCGGGTCCACCCACAGCACGAGGTCGCTCCAGTCCAGCACGCGGTTCTGCGCGTCGTCGCCGCCGACAAAGGCCACGTCGTCTAGCGCTTTGAGGTCGCACTGCACAACGTCCTCCGGGGCGGGCGGCGCCAGTTCACCCTCCTCACCCACGATCGTGAGCTGCGGGAAGGCCTCGCGCAGGGCGTGGATGATCCGCTGCTGCGAGCGGCGGTCGGCCACCGTCTGCGGGTCGTACGCGCCTTCCTGCTTGTTCACCAGGTCGAGCGCCACGTGCTGCTGCACCACGTCGCGGATGACGCGGCCACCGTGCACGCTGGCGGAGAAGCAGGCGGCTAGCAGCGGCCGCAGCAAAGGACCGGACGTCGCGGCGGTCATGACGAGAAGGAGGTCGGGCGGCGAACACTTGGGAATGGCTGGCTCGGCGGCGGCATAAGACTTTGCTCACACGGCCGGCCACGCACGCAGTCGATTAACACGGATCATGTCTATTTTCTGGAAGCGACCGGATTGGTCCAAAATAGAAACAAAGCGGCGCGATTGGATGTAAACAGGGAGACAGGCCTCGCTTGCTAACAATAGAAACAGATGGGAAGACGCGAAAGCTCGGCCTTGTTTGGATGTGGCTTTCCTTGCGTCTTGCCGTGAAGCTGCTGCGGCATCTCCATGCGCTTCACGCTATGACCTGCACCTGCTCAGTGATGGTGGCGTTGCCTATTGACCTGAAAGGCTTGGCGCTTGAAGACTGACGTCGAGGCATGGATTGCGTTGCAGCACAGCTACAAGCAATACTTCGACGATCCCATCATCTTGAGTAGCACGAAGTGATGCTGCACGTCCGTTGCCACAGCTCTTTCACGGCCTGGCACGCTTGCACTCTCGGTGGCGAGCAATCGAGAAGATAAGATGCCATCGGGTGCTCTTCGCTGGCGATCGATGCGTCTGTTTGGTACAACCCAAAGTTGCCTTCAACGTGGATGCTTGAAAGGGTTCATACGATCGACAGCGCCACCCAAGCCTCTCCAATGGAGACTCCATACTGCCGGAGGCCAGCAGTCTGCTGATCCTCTAGTAAGCTTAGGACAAACATTCGCTCGATGAATTGCATGCCCGCTTCAAATGCATTTGCCTGCACGACATCCGCAATGCTTCCAATGCCTTGTCATGCTTCCGTTTGGCTCGGATCTTGCGAGGCAACCCAGAAATCAAACCCAAAACGACGAGACTATTCGTTCAAAGTAAATTGGTTGACTTCTTCATTGACATTTGTCTACTGCTATTCTACAATAATGGTTAAATACTATCCTCGGAGGGGAGTGCCGTCACTCGACCGTCGGTGCCTCTCCTCTGAGTGTGTTGGTGTCAGCATCTTCTCTCATCGTCTACGACGACACGACGGACGCACGGAACGAGCCGTTGAGCGCCGTCCAGGCCGGACTAGACGTCTTGCGGATGGAGCCCGTGCACTGCCCCGACAGCGGCGCCATGACCTTGGCGCTGATGGACTCGTGGCCCAGGAACTCGAGCACGTCCGGCAGGTCGCGCGCCACCGGGTGGTGCAGGATGTCCATGACGATCTGCGCCAGCACCTGGCGGCGCTCGTCCAGCAGCGCCTGGTTGTCGGCCAGGATGAGCGTCATGAGCCCGTCGGCCGGCAGCGGCGTGAGCGCGTCCCCCATGACGGGCAAGAGCGCCGCGTGGAGCTGCTTGAACTCGCTGAAGCGGTGGCTGATGACGTACTCGTGGCTGAAGCCTTCCTCCACGGGCCCACGCGGCGACGAGTGCGTGCTCGTGTTGCCGCGCTGTACGTGCAGCACGTACATCCAGGCGTTGGTGGCCGAGTCCTGCACGACTTCGGTGATCTCCACCTGTTGCTGCGGCGTGAAGCTTTCGTACGGCATTGTGGTGGTAGAAGTTGTAGTGGTGGAAAGTAGTTTGTACTTTGTTGTGGTAGTATCGGACAGTCTGTAGCGGGGACTGCTATTAGTTGCTTGTAGCTTGCTGCTTGCTGCTGCTAGAGGCGGAAGAAGCTGCTGCAGAAGTGATCGAAATGTGCAATGCCAGCCAAGAGGAGGCCATCGCTCGCCTCACTCACAGTCCGACAACAGACGACAGCGCAGATCTGATGGCCTTGTGACCGCGCGTCTCTCGGCACGATCGCCAGAGTTAAACGCGGAAAGTGGATTTTGCCACCAGGTGGATTTCTTTTTTCGGAAGCGGTTGACAGGCCATTTGTATGTGGAAATGTGACGCTTTCTCTAAACTTTTGCCAACATTTGGGCTTGCAGTTTGCGGGGAATAGGACTGAGGCTGAGGTTTGGTGCCTGTCCAGCCGGCGAGGGCGACTTCAGTGCTGCTCTGCTCTGCGCTGGCGACTTATCGGTGCCGGACGGTGCGAGAAACGGTCGTCGCCTCGCTTGCCGGCGGCCCTGCTTCTCGCTCGGTGGCGCGGCACGGCTGGTGGCAGGCTGCGTGTCATACGGACCGATGAGCCTCGATGCAGAGCTGCAGGTCTCCGGGCTTTCCCAGCCCTATCATCTCGGCGAGGTGCCGGCCGGCGCTAGGTAACGGAGAGGCCCCACGCCGGAAAACAACGGAACCCTCGCACGCACGCACGCACACGTTGGCGAGAATGTAGAGCTCGACCTCCGCACCTGATGCCTTCTACGAATAGTCGAGGTTCCCAATTCCCCCAATTCCATAGAAACGATGGATTTGGAGAAGCGATTTCGAGTCGTTAGGGAATCCCTACGACTTCAGACTCGAAGTCTCGGCACCACACATGGCGCTGCCTTCCTCGAGGATCGAGCAAACAGGCGCCGATAAGGGCAAGAGCTTCGAGCGCCTGTTTGCCTCTGCGGCTGGTCGTCGAGGCAACGCGAGCTCATCGAGCAGCGCCAATGGTGCAGCATAGGCAGCATAGAGTGAGGCATAGGCTCGGTCGGTGCCGCCTGCCGGACTGGCAAGCAAATCGAAGGCACGCCACCGGAGCTGCTGATACGGTGCACCATGAAGCTGTCGTCAGCGCTCGGCGGTCTATGCACGGCGTTCGGGGTAAACTCGCGCGATCATCATCAAAGCTGCCAAAAGTGAGGTTTGTGGCAACGAGCCTTGCACCGCGCATATCCCGTGCAGTGTGTGCTGGCAGCATTGATCTGTTTCCACGGGAGGTGATAGAATGTGGTGCTCAAGATGACCTTGTTGAAGTCATACCCCACTTAACCGAATATTCAGATTTGATCGCCGTTTCGGGTGCGGAGGTGTAACGGCAGCATTGCGCGGCGTTGCTCCGCGTAAATTATAGCGCGAGTTACTTCCCAGCGAAAAGCTTGAGCAGCAAACTCTACCTCGGTGGCAGCAGCCCGACACCCTCAACTCCGCGCGTGGCTGCAATAGCTTGCAAGACTCTACTGCTGCCAAGCAGCCTTGAAAAAGCGGGGGCGGGTCGATCGATAGCAACGTTCTCACAGGACGTTGAGGCTGCTCAAAGGCAAGGCTGCTGGCAGCGACGAAAAGGTGTGTTGCCGCACGTTTCGCTGCTGCGCGAGCGCCTCGTTCAAAGAGGGCAGCGCGGCGATGGGCGCCTCGTACAAATGGCAGCAAATGGCCCCTTATCTGTCCTCGCCTTGACGTTGTCATGGTCGTCGATTGCAGCCAAGTCGTCTTTCGTGGCGCCGAAGCACATGCTTTGTCCGGCCGAGAGAGGCAACTTCAAAGACGCTCCGGACGGAGCCCAAGCCTTGGCTGCACCAGCCCCAACAACATCTTGCCACGCGGCGATTGTTGTCGCATCGATTTTCAGGCTCAGGTTGACAATGCGACCAGTATTTTGAGCCCAGCTGGGGCTCATTTTTGCTATAGTCAGCCCCGAGGCGAGAATCCCGGTGCCCGCAGCTCGCTGCACATGGTGGACACACTGGCGCCATCGAGGCCGCACGTGGCCGCTGCGGGCTGCTCGCCATCTTACAGATGAAAATCCATCCGCGTAAAAATGAAAGTTGATATTCCTGTTGGGCTGGGCATGTAGCGACGAACGCTGCGCCACAGGCCCGAGCTCTGTCCCGCACCGGACTCTCGCGCCGCACGATGGGGACTCCGCTAGCATGTCATGTCACTGGGCACCGCGGGCTCCGATGGGAGCGCACATGGATGGCTGCACCTGCATCTGCCTGTCCAAAGTGCAAGACCAGCACGACATCTCGACCTTCATATCTATGGCATTGCACTCTTTAGCTACGCCGGACGCGCTCCGTTACTAATGACAAGGCGCTGCGTGGGCTCCCCATACCAAGAGGCGACCGTCCGAATGTCTGTCGAGGACCCCAAGCCTCCTGCTGTTACGCCCAGGCGGCCAGCACGGCCATGCTCGAGATGCCCGTGGAGAAGAGCGCGAGCTTCTCGGCGGCGTTGGTCTCCTGGCTCGCGTTCTCCTCCGAGAGCTCGTGGAAGGCCAGGTAGATGAAGCTTCCGGCCGCAATGCTCAGCGCCACGGCCTCCATGGCCAGCGCGCTGCTGCCGCGGAGAGACTCGGACAGTACCATGCCCAGGAAGATGCCCAGTGGCGTCATGCAGCTGTAGAGTGTGAGCACGGCGATGGACCGCTGGGCTGCGATGCTGCTCTTGGCCTTGGCGAAGTTGGCCCCCACGGACATGGCCTCGATGAACTGCCGCACACAGTCAGTAACAGCCCGCTTCAACTTGGTCAGCCAATAGTTGCCGTTTCCCTACCTTGTGGCTGAAGATGGCGACGGTGGTGGCGATGGCCGTCCGGTTCATGGAGTGGTTAACGCCCAACGCAAAGCCGGCGATGAGCGAGTGCACCGAGAAGAGCGCTGCTAATAAATAAGGGAGGAAGTAGCTGGCACCAAGCACAAAGGTTAGTGCCCTCGCTTCACCGGCCGAGTAGCTTGTCGTTGCGTACCTGTCGCCGGAGAACACGATGTGCTCGCTGACTGTGGCCTCAGACTCGGTCTGGTGATCCTCCTGTAGCAGCTCCGTCGCCGCGGACTCGTACTCCATCACGACCTGAGGCCCTGACGTACTGTTCACCACCTGCCATCCACAGCGCTCAGCAAGGAACGACAACAGTGCCAATACGTCTAACGCACCTTGACGCCGCTCTGCGTGAGCAGACACGTGCCTTCCTCCGCCTTGGCTGCGCGGTGGAAGAGCGACGGCGACGGCACGCTGCCGCACGAGCACGAGTAGAACCGCTCCTTGCCGTCCACGGAGACCGACCGACTGCGCCACCCGAACGACGTGACCGACGGGATCTGCACTCGGTACATGCTGGTCTCATCTGCTCCACCAAAGCTCCATTACTCCCCACCACTTGTCCACAACCTGCAGGACGCACGTACAGTCGGGGCGCGCCGCACTCGCTACGGCCATGAGTTTGCCCGAGTTGCCCATGTTGAGCAGGTCCACGCTCCAGACGATGGAGCAGCCCAGTGCACAGAGCAGGTAGACGCTCGGGAACGTCGTCATCCAATGCGGCGGCGTCTCCATGCGGACCACCACCTCGTCGTACAGCTTGACGGCGTCCGGCAGCAGATGCAGCAGTCCGGAGCCCAGGAAGACGCCGGCCGTCGCGAACGGCAGCTTCCGACTCAGCAGGTTCTGCGCTCTGCGGGTGCCGTGGCTCGACACCCACAGGGGCAGCAAGGCCGACACACCCGTGATCACCAGCAGCACCACCATGGCCGCATACTTGAACACGCGCACGGTCTCCATTGACGCGGCCGAGTCGCCCTCCATAGCTTGAGTCACCGCCATTGGATTCGGGTCGATAGCTTGGGCTCCTCGAGGATTGGCGATGGCGTGACTTGCACCTGCAGTGCGACAGACAAGCGATCTTTGAGCTCAACCACGGCGGTTCGGCCGATCATTCATCTGTACGGACCGCTCGTTTGGTGAGACCGCACAAGTCGTTGGAGGATCTCGTCATGAGAACGTGGTTGACATTCATGCTGGGCGTGCTGCTGGCGCAGTCGGGCGACGGTAGGGTGCCGTGGTGCATGTGTGCTTGAAGGGGTGTGAAGTGACGAGTTGTGTTACGTTGGGGCTTGTAGCGCTTCGGTCGTGCACCAAGTACGGACAGGTACGAGTGCCGTGCGAGGACGAGCTGCTGCTGGGCAGGTCCGAGCGGTTCCTGCTTACGCTCTTCGGCCACACGTGCTACACCATGAACATCCTATCTCCCCAGCCACTGGAGGTGCTCTTTTACGACTCGAGAGACCTCAAAGGCGGCCGAAGTGGCCGAAGACTGCAGGACTCGACGAGTGAGGCAAGCAACGAGACGATGAACAGCTTGGCAGCTCTAGGAGACAGCCACGCGTGCCACAACGTGCTGAGCTGCTACCAGCTGCAGGAAGGGCTGTCCAAGGCGACGGTCTACAATTTAGTGGTCGCGAGGTGGTCAAACGCCAGTGAGGACGACTTGGCTCAAGATGACGGACCCATTAGGGTGTCCGTGGAGCTGGAGCACTGCGACCCGGTCTCGCCATGGCACTACGTCGGTAAGTGGACGACGGGTATCAGCGAAGGCGACGTCGAGGGTTGCTGACTGTTTCGACGTTGTCGTGTGCTGCAGGGCTCGTGTTCGTGGGCAGCATTGGATTTACGTCGACGATGCTGCTACTCTGCATCGTTGGAGAGTTTGTGCTGGGTCTACGGACACTTACGAAGCTGCAGAAAGCGGCGCAACGAGATCGGTTTGTCGAGCTCCCGCAGCTTGACCCCATTCAGATGAAGAGCAGCGAGAAGAAATGCGACCAGGACTGCGAGGTATCCGAGGAGTTTGAAGAGCCAACTGCACCGCTCATGACGACAGTGATTGTGGCGACATCGGAGCCTGCAACAGAGCCAGAGAGCTCGTCGCCAGCTTGAGAAAGAAAACAGGACCCTCATCTGGTCCCCTACTTCATGTTTAGCAATGAAAGTGATGTTTTATAGTGTCAACTTGAGGTTGCAGTGTGTTGCGAACGACTTCGCTTTGCCGGTGCCCTCACACATGCGTGCGCCGATCTGCTGCAAACTCACCGGACAGGATTCGCGTCTTGAGTGCGTACAGGTTTGTATCTTCTTCCTCAAACTTCAGTCGTTTCTGAGCCTTCAGGAGCACTCGCATTTCGTCCTGGTTGCGCTCGTCGACCTTGAGGCCCTTCTCGATCAACTTGAACCTGTCCTTGTCGTCCAATTTGAGCACGGTGAAGAAGCTGCATGCAGCAACACTGTTAAGTAGTGCACACACGAATGTGTAAATCTACAGCGACCGCACCCGCTGTGTGACTTGTGCTCGTCGCCGTCAATTACCGAGTGGATGAACACCTCGACCTCAACTTCCAGATGGAAGCGCCTGCAATGCAGCAACTTGTCAGTTCTTGTGGCTAGCAACTTCGTTGCCCACTTACTGGACGTTGACGACGCGCGCACGCATCCTCACCATGTCAAGCATCCGAATTGGCAGCTTGAACAGCACGCGATTCATAGCTATGGTCACCATTTTCTCGGATCTGGTGAACTTCTGAGCGCAGTGCAAGGCGATCTTGTCCTGTGAGAGCAAACATAAATAAAAAGCTGCAATCTGTCCGTGGCTCGAGCAAGGAATCGTACCATCCACGACAGTAGATCGCCACCGAAGACCGTGTCGTGGGGATTGAGATTGCGAGGCAGGAAACAGTTGCGCACTTCGACCTCCGTGTCGCTCACAGATACGTAGTTGGCTTTACTCTCGGCTGGTAGCAGATCTGTCTGCTTTACAAACGCAAGTCCATCCACTGCATCTTGCTCCTGCCTCCACTGCGTTGACAGCTCCTTTCGTTGGTCAGCAAGATCGCTCATTTTCAAGCAATATTCACCATGGTCCGCATCGAACAGCTTTGGCAACCCTTTCCGTGGCCGCCCGAACCGGTTGATAGCCACCATTGTGATGATTGCGTCGTGTGTGTGCTGGAGCGTGTCGGTCACGAGATCGTGGCGAAAGGTGCTCACTTGCACTGCCATGGACGACTTTCCCAGCCCGATGACCTCCCCTTCCAGTCGCACATGGTCCCCATGAAACACCGGCTTCACCAGGTCCACGCGGTCAAACGATATGGTAGCTGCTGCCCCCATGGACAGTCTGTCAGGCATTCAAACGCGGTCAGATATTGACAATTGTCCGTCGATCTGCCTCTCCCTACCGGTACGCAATGGATCCAGCCACCACGTCCATAAGCGCGAGTATGGGCCCTGTACTCAGCATTGTGCCCTTCTGGCTTTCATCGCCCTGTAAACCACAGATTCAGGCGTTAAAACTGCCTGCATTGGAGCTCAAGATGCAGGTCATCGTACAATTACGTCGGTGATGACCGACTGCGTGTCCTTCGGGCGCACTTGGGCAGGCATTCGACGTAGACGCCAGCGATCCTTCGCGGTGCCGATCACCGCCTTCAGCATGGTCTCGAGCAGTCGGCTGCACGTTACCTTTTGCGTCAACAAGTCCGACGTGACTTCAACTGAGGTGGTCCCGTTAGATGTTTGTACATTTTTGTTTGTTAAAACTAACGGTACTTATGTCGACCAAAGCGTAGCACCAGCACGAGGATCCCGATGAGCTGCAGCACTAACGCGTAGCCTAGAAGAATGAGCATGTTGCGAGATACGTTGACGTTTTCCATGCCGTAGCTCTTGAGCAGTTCCCACGCTTCCTTCGTGTTTTCTTGAGAGAAATGCTCGTACATGAACGACTCGAACGAGTACGTGTGGAAGGCGAGGTAGTAGCCCCATTTCCAGTACGCAGGGATTGCGGAGAACGGCACCATGAAGCCTTCGCAGAGCATGAACATACCGAAGAGACCGGCTCCCAGTGCGATGCCCATGATGTAGTGCGGCACGGCAGCTCCGAGCAGATGCATCATCGACTCGGCAGTGACGAGTGACAACGTCAAGTTCAGGAAGAAAGACCCGAACGAATGCACGTGAGCAAAGTACACTACAATGAAGGACGCCAATACCGAGATAAACGTGATACCGGGCAGTGCACCGAGGAGATTGGCAGTCGTGTAACTTGCGAGGTGCAGCGAATGTGACCGCACTTCTCGTTCCAGCACTGCTCGTTGTTCCAAAAGAGCCGGTAAAGCTGCAACGGACATGAACACCAGGAAGGCTTGCACGTAGAAGAGCAGAGGGACCATGGCAGCGCTTGTGATTTCCTGGTTCGAGCTCAGGTACATCGTACCGACCATGAACGACAGCAGGATGTACATGAGCACACGCAGCCAGAACACTCCCGGGTGGCGCCAATTGTTGGTCAGATTCCGTTGCAGCAGCACGCAGAACTGGTCAAGTCTCGAGGGGCGCAAGGCCCGAAGCATCTCGTAGTTGATCAGATTCACGTCCCGCATCGAGCGATCTCGTGCTACCTCGACACGCAAACGCTGTGGCTCTGACCCTTCCTCGAGAGCTCGGACGAACGGCTCAAGATGCAAACCGGCGTGGAAATCCAGGTTCACCAAGTGGACGAAGTACTCGGCTGGATTGGAGTACATTGGACACACGTAACCCAAGGAGAAGAAATGTGTGAGCGCTGCTGTTGCTGGACCAAAGTACACCAGTTCGCCGTTGCTTAGGATCACCAGGTTTGTCAGCATTTCGTACACGGAAGACGATGGCTGGTGAATTGTGCATATCACGTTCTTGCCACCCTCCTGGCAGAGGCGTTCGATGTGCTGCATGACACTACGGGCCGACGAAGCGTCTAGGCCTGAGGTAGGCTCGTCAAGCAGGAGCAACGCCGGATCTGACAGAAGTTCCACAGCAATTCCCAGTCTCTTGCGCTGCCCAGATGAGATCCCTTTGTGGAAGACATCTCCAACGTTTGCGTTCATGCAAGTCCGTAGCCCCATGGCGTCGATAACGTCTTGTACGCGTGACTCGCGCGTGAGAGCGGGGACGTGACTTGGCAGCCCAAGGCCTGCCGCGATTTGGAGAGTTTCCAGAACTGAAAACGACCCGAGAAATGCCATGTCTTGCGAGACGTAGTTCATGATCGAATGGAAGGTGCGTGGGTTTCGAGGCTGGCCGTTCACGTCCACAATGCCCTCGACGCGTACTCCGGGGCCTCCTGGCGGCACTCGATCTGCGAGGATGTCCAACAGCGTAGTTTTGCCGGCTCCGGACGGACCGATGATAGCTGTAAGATCCCCAGGACCCGATCTGCCCCACACGTTCTTCAGGATTTTTCGAGGCTGCCGACGTTCGAGTTCAAGGCGTCGCTGCTGATCGGAGCTGTTGCGTGCGAATCGACCTGGAAACCAGCGCGTTTTGGGCTGGATGATGTACGAAACGTGTTGCCAACTGATCGAGCACTGCTGCAAGGAACCACGCTGGCGACGTTGCGCAGACTCTACTTCCGCTGCGAAATCAAACGACTTGGACTTCTTGGCTTCGGACACAGCACCGTCGGCTGTACTCGTGTTCAGGCAACCGTAGTGGGCGTCCATGGTGATTGAAGGAGACCGTAGCTCACTTGTTGGTGTCGTTAAACTGCACCCGTGCCCAGCCTCGAAGTCAGCGCTGTCGATAGCGTCTCCGACGCCGGATGAGGCCACGGAAATTCCGTCCGATGGGTCGTACGGAGTCGGCGTGAGCGGAGTGCTGCTCGAGATGCAAGTATCGGCCATGGAGCCCCCAAATCGCCCGCGCATATTGAGTTTCGGACCAGGCAGCAACTTGCCTCCAGAACAGCTTTTCCCACTATGCTAACCGCCCGAACGGCGCGCAGTTTTTCGCCTCCGGCACTCCCTTGATCTCCACGAATGCACGCGAAAACTATACTCCACAGCAATGCGAATGTAGAAGAACGCACTGCTGGTGGTGCTGGCAACAGCCCAGCACCGGCGATGCGGAGAGGCAAATGAGCTGGCTACGTCTGTCCGAGAATTTTTCCGCGGAACGGAGCAGTTAGCGGAAACCAACGCGGGCTCCGTCGTCGATGGTGGCGCTGCTCAGCAGGAGCCTGCATTGCAAAGGTGGTGCGTGTGATTAATATGCTCCATCGGATAGCTTAGCGCAATGTGATGGCAAGGTGCGAGCAACCCTGTGACTCGCAGTTGACTCACGCAGGCCAAGCGCGTCCACTCTCTTATCCACTCGATACTGTCAACGCGCTGGGAGGTGGCAGGCACCCGTATCGCTTGTAATGATTTCTGCTGGCTGTTTCTGCGATGGAGCAGTCCTCGAGCAAGCCGAGGCCAGCACTTTGCATGGGTCTTGGCTGGCTGTAGCAAGCTACAGACCTATTTGCCCTAGCAGTATCCAGCTGGAAGTCTCCTCTTTGCAGACGTGCGGTGCTTGTTCCTGTCTGCTCTAGTCGTCCGATAGACAGGTGAACGTCGGCGAGAAAGCAACAACCGGGTGCTGTGCCGTCTCGACGACAGTTCGACGAGTCGTTGACAACGCACGACGGTGCTGCCGACCAACTAACGCACCAGCAGCGAGGCGGCTTTGGATAACCATGCTGGTGCGTTAAAAGACAAAGTATCGGTGCAGGAAGTTGCAAGTACCT
This sequence comes from Phytophthora ramorum, assembly GCF_020800215.1. Taxonomy (NCBI): domain Eukaryota; phylum Oomycota; class Peronosporomycetes; order Peronosporales; family Peronosporaceae; genus Phytophthora; species Phytophthora ramorum. The sequence goes on from NW_027150654.1 coordinate 151,032, forward strand.
GTACTTGAAGAGCAAGTTGAAGTGAGTGCTGAAACGCGCTGTGACTGGTTGAAAAAGTGATTGATACGCTTTACCCATTCGCTAAAATCCAGCGACTTAGTCGAAAGCGTAAACATCGGACTATGGAGACAGTCACCGGGAGCATCTCCACGACCTCGCGACCGATCTCGCGACAGTTGATCCCCCTGGCGAAGGAGTTTCGTTCGACGCGTATCGGCAGCGTCCGCAAGCAGTAGCGCTCGACAGCGGCAGCGATTGCAAGCCTGCCAGCTTAGCCAGGTGAAGTTCCATTGAACCCTGCAGCGTCATATCCCGAATAAATGAACGTGAGACATGACGAAGGGTCGGATCCCTTACTATTTAACGATGACCAACAGCATACACTTTACCTAAACGGAACCAATCAGTACAGCGTAATCCATGGCTGTGATTAGGGAGGGAATGTATGATAGCAGCCCAACATGCATACTCAATACTGCTTATTGCCTCTTCCGTGACAAACAGATATGCAAGGACATTAGGAATACCGGTCCTGTAACTTTCCATTTTATCACGTGTCGCTTGCACGTCATCTCAACGTTCCGGCCTTTGTGTGCCCCACTTCACAAGTGGTGAACGCCAGCACAGGACCTCCCACGGCGTCGTAATCTGCTACCATGGGGGCCGGCGAACGCCTCGCGATGCCCCGATTCCTGCGCGAAAGCGTCCGCGAGCGTGCGCCCGACGTGGTTCCTTCCTCCTCCTCCTCCTCTTCTGCGTCTCCGTCCCCTGCGTCGCCCAGCGCTGGTGACGCCGAATCGTCGATGGTCGAGGAGCTCCAGAGACGCAAAGCCGCCTTCTTGGCGCATTTCAAGAGCAACAACAGCCAAACGAGCAGCGGGGAGGACACGGTGCTCACCGGAGACTGGAGCAGCCAGCGGTCGCTGGACGGCGTGACGCCCGTGGCCCCGCAAAGCGGCGCAGACTCAAAGTGTCACGTGTGCAATGCTTCTCTCCGCCTGCTGCGTGTTCGGGTGGGTTTTATTATACTTTCACTGGGTTTATTAAGTTGGGATTGAGTTTTTATTGATCGCTGATGGAGTTTTGTGGATTGACTGCAGCATCACTGTCGCAACTGTGGCATGGCGGTGTGCGGCGTGCACAGTAAGAACCAAGTGCCGTTGCCTCACTTGGGGATCATGAAGGAGGTGCGAGTGTGCGACTTGTGTACGAGACAGTTGGTGCAGCGTCGAGCGGGATACCGCAGCCCCAAGATTCCCAGAGCCAGGCAGAACTCGAACCCCAATTTTGCTGAGAGAGAGAGCGACCCGGAGTTGTCGCCGCTCTCTGGGGAGAGAATGCCGATGCTCTTGGCGCCGTTGACGCCGCCGGCTCTTGGCAAGGACAGACTGCCGTCGATGGACGGCACACCAGGAACGCCCGAGGTGAGCGGTCGAGGGAGCTTCAACTTGAACTCGTTGGGCAGCGGACTCGTGAACAGCACCGCTAACGCGATGCCTGGCATCTTGTACAGCTGCTTGCTGGAGGAACAAGACAACACTATGGACGAGATCCTGTATTTGGGAACGTTTACCATGGGAGGACGCTCGCTTGCGAGTCGTCGAATGAGCGCCAACGTGGCATTGTGGAAGTGGAGAATCTTCATGCTTACGACGGCGGAGATGTTGTGCTTTAAGGCTACAGGATCCATTTCTGACGATGACTCGGCTACGATGTTGTCGATGGCGCTGGGTGAAGTGCGTTCTTCCGTTCACCTGTCAGATATTTTGCACATCGAGGTGAACGACCAGTTTCCACGCATTCTCACGGTGATCCGCGCAGACGGTCGAGTGTTCCGCGTGCGTGCACGTACGCCCGAACAGTGCACGGAGATTGCGGTAACGCTGCGCAAGGCCATGCAGCTCTTCCAGGATGCCCTCTTCAAACTGCAGCGTGGTCCGCAACCTGAGGACAACAGCATCAGTTGTGTGACTGTCCAGCACGAGTCTTCACTCCCGGAGTCTGTAGTCATCAGCAACCCGGCCGTTGGTGAAGCTTTCCTGGTGGAGATGTATCCCTCGAGCATTCTCCGATTTTATGTGAACGGCCCTTTGGCTAATGGCACGGCGCTCTACTCGTGCGAGATGCTCGCTCGCGGTAAGAAGGGACGTCCACCTGTTGTAGTGGAGGCTGAACCCTTGGGAAATGGCCCGCGCGATGACCACGTGCTGCATGTTTCCGTCCGAACGGAGAAGGCTTTGGGCAGTCTCGATGGTTCGGAGGAGACCAACAGACGCTTCTGGGGCCTGACCTCGTTCCTGGCAGCCGTAGCAGCAGTCATGAACTCGATGGATAACGGATCATTTGAGCTGCTGGCGTGGCTGTCAGCTCTCGTTTTGTTCCTCACTCGCTTCCATGAGCGTATCAGCCTGTTGCTCACGACGAAAAGGTTCTCGCGGGCTCAGCAGTTGCGTGTTGAATGTGTGGAGATCACGATGGGCAAGAGCGAGGGTTCGTCTGACGGCGATGAAGACGAGCAACACGAGGAACTAGAGCTTGATACCCGTTTCCTGGCAGGTTGCGAAGGCGACGTTGAGGAAGCGAAGGAACGCTACGCTACCACGAAGAAGTGGCGAAAAGAAAACGACGTTGACACAATTCTACTACGTCCGTCGCACGTGTTGACGGACATGAAGGAGTGCTTCACGCACTTTATCCACAAGAAGGATAGACTGGGGCACCCGATTTCCTTCGAGTTCCTAGGCGGTCAACGGAAGGCGCTGCATGATTTCACGGCCCGCGGTGTGACGGAAAATGAGGCAATCATGCACCACGTTCGCATGATGGAGTTCATGTGGAATGTGGTCGACCCGCGGCCGTTCCCAGAAGGCAACATGCTCAAGATCTACGACATCAAAGGCATCTCGATGGCTGACATGTCGAGCGATGTGGTCAATTACACGAAGAAGTGGGGCGAGGTGATTGCTACCTACAATCCGGAGCGTGTTTACCAGGTTTTCATCATTAACCCACCGGCTTGGTTCAACCTCATCTGGAAACTTGTGTCTCCCCTTGTCAACCCCAAAACGCGCGAGCGTATTCACGTGCTACGGGGCCAGAAGGATATCACCAAAGCTCTGTTAGAATTCGTTGCACCCGAGAACCTGCCTAAAGAATACGGCGGTGAATGCCAGTGCGAAGGAGGCTGCTTCACACACTCACCCGAAGAGAACGACATTCGCCAGTGGACGGAGTTCGTTAACGCTAATTACCGCGGAGATCCCAACGACCCCGTCATCGTGGATGCCTACAACAAGCTGTGCGAGAAGTATCACAAACAACTGCCACCCTCGAGCTCCAGCAATAAAAATCCTGCAATGGCAAATGGGACAGCGCCATAAGACGCGGCAAAGGTAGATAATTATTCTGGTAGCCTTACATGAAAGTGGCTCACACTCACGCGCTAGTCGGACGGGACTGCGTGCTTGAGTACAAGAGATATCTCGCGTTCATTTGTTGTTGTTGCTGTCATCGAGATGCATAAGATCGACTAAGTGGCGAAGGGTAGGGCGGCTGGAGGCAAAAAAGACCATGTTAGATACCTAGAGATGACCCAATTCAGCTCAAGGCTTACCCGTGTGGACAATTCCACGGCTGGTCCAGGCCCGAGAGATTGCGAACGATCTATGATGGCAAGGGCACGAGGTTTCAAAAGTCAGAGACCAGCTAGTTTGCTTCGTAGCATCATATAAGTGCAGCCTACCTTTTGCATCTCCTCCTTGTGCAGTGCCGTTCCAATCATAATCGAACTTCTACACGCTCGCGATGCAAACATTGCCATTACTTTAGGCAAGCGGATGGTCGATGGATTTAACGGTGCGTCCATGAGAAGCGATGCGAGCTCGCGAATATCTGAACCCGACATAGACGTAAGATTAGATCACTTCATCTGGGTGGCAGTGCATGGCATTACGTACCTTCGGTACCGAACTGCGTGTGCTTCGTGAAAGGCAACGAAAGCAGCTTCAACTTTCGTGTGGTCGGAGCGTCTTTGTCTACCAAAAAGGTAAACCCATTCTTCGCAAACACATCCAGATGGTCCAAAATGATCATTTCTTCTCCAGCTGTCAGTTCCAACATCAGCGGTCGGACAAGAGGCTGCTGGTGCATGACTGTGGTCTGTTGCAGTGTTTCGTAGTTGAACTTTTCGTCGCTTGCGTGCTGGTCAATGATGAACAAGTCGTTGTCCAGCTTGCCAATGATGAAGCCAAGGTTGAACTGACCAAGTACCTCCATGCGCTTGAAATCCTCTTTCTTCAGCACGCGCTGTAAAGCTGCTGCTGCGAGCGCATTGTCTGTCTCGACAGTGTTACTATCGACCGAGGTCGAACATGCCTTCGGAACCTTGAGATGATTTGTCTTGTGTTTCTGCTTGTATTCGACTTCTTCCTCGAAATACTGCTGACGCTGCTTGAGCATCTCGTCGAAAGACCACACGTGCTCCTCTGGAGTCGAAGGGGCCGATTCAGACGGCAAAGGGGAGTATAATTTCTGCCTCTTTGCAGGGTTCCGCAAGTCCAAGACGACGGTTTCTGGAGATGAAGGTGGAGATGCAGTGCTCGTTTTCGATGATGGCGCCGGTTTTGTTTTCTCGATTTCTCGTAGTCTCTCTGGCACTCGGTCAGCACTTTGATCCCTCTGGAACCTCGGCTGCAAGACTTCAACAATTGCATGCTTTGGCCTTTGCTCATCCGAGTTATCTCGAGTTGCTTCACGTTGTGAGCCAGTATCCATTGGCTTGCCGTTGTCGTCTTCCCGGGTTTCTACAGTGAGCACGCGTTCAGACTGTTCAATTGCTGTGTCTTTTTGGCCTGGAGATGAGGGGATTGACGTAGCAGTAGACTCCTCAGGTTTTGCCACTCGAGCAAACGTTGTCATCAACGGCTGGACTGTAAATGTCCCTCGGCTAGGCTCGTATAACGTGTTCAGACCTCTCTTGAAGGCATCGATAATTTCTGCTTCCTAAACATCGAGTCAAATGTAAAACAAACGCGAAGATTAGATTCATACACAAAACGTAGTTTCTGATAGGAGAGATGCCACACGAACATGCTTCACAAAGGTCTCGCGTTTGTCGGGAGTAACATTCACGTCGTAGTCGCCAAGAGGAAGGTGAAAGTTCAGTACACACGCCGGCTTCTGCTTCATTTCGTATTGGCGCCACACTTCATTCAGCATCTTGGCCATCTACACGTATCATATAAAAAGGAATAATATGTGTTAGGTATCCAAAACTCACTTCCAACTGCTCAAACATTGTACATACCTTTGGCAAATCAAACGGTCGGCCATTGATGAAGAAGAACTGCCGGTCGTTGTCGCTTCGGCCGACCCCAGCTCCAACTTTGGAAACGTATCCCTCCACCTTGCGCACCTGTCCACTCAAAGTATCCTCTTCCTCTTCCATCTCAGAGCTTTTTTCCTCACTGTCATTGTCATCACCACTTGCCCTGTCCTTATCATCTCTCTCCTTGTTCATACTACCACGCAGCTCAAAGTCCACGTGTACCAAAGTTCTGAAAAACTTGGTGCCGAACACGTTGGCGATATTCTCCCCCATCGTCTGGTGCGCTTGAGTAGCCAGCACAACATGGCGAGTGGCGTTCTTGCCGGTAATATTAAACACGCAGATCTTAACGTTTGCACAGCTAACAGCATATGCCTGCAGCACCTTCAACAGCTTGGCGTAGTGTTTCTTGACGTTCCGCTGGAAGTCCTTAAACCGGACCGCCAGAGGCTACAACCACAGAAAAAGAAAAATCATCAGAACAGCCCCCTCTCTTTACTTAAGCAACCGACCTCTCCTTACCTTGAAGAGCTCTTCCACCGCGACGGTGGTGCCCACAGGCCTGGCCTTCATGGTCTCCTTTACTAGCGTCCCGCTCGCGTCATACTCCAGCAGCGCCCCCACCGCCTCGTTCTGCGTCCGTGTGACCACAGAGAAGTTCGCTGCCAGCTCGCAGATTGAGCTCAGCGCTTCCCCTCTACAAAATAAATACATAAAATAAGTAATAATTTCTAACAAATGAAATAATCCCACGCTGGCAGCGCACCGGAAGCCGAAGGACGTGACGTGCTCGATGTCCTCGAAGCTGCTGATCTTGCTCGTGTAGTGCTTGCGCGCTAGCGACGCGTAGTTCTCACGCGCGACGCCCGCGCCGTTGTCGCTCACCTCGAAGGAGTCGCGCCCGCTCTCCTTGAGCTTCACCTCGATCTGCGTGGCACCCGCATCCAGCGCGTTCTCCACCAGCTCCTTCACAGCCGTTGCCAGGTCCACCACCGACTGACCACTGCAGATGCGCTGCACGTCGCGCCGGTCCAGCACGTGCAGCGCCGACTCGGGAGTCGATGCGGAAGCCATCCAGCCCGGAATGACTTGCAGAGTGATGGTTCAACCCGCCAAACCGGACCCAAATTAATAATTTGTATATCTACCTAAACCGAACTTAAGTTGGGAATAAAAAAATAGTTTGGGTTTCCGCATCATGGCCACCAAGTGAAGTGACAGTCAACGATGGTGCTCAAGAAGCTGCTGGGGACGGCGCAGGACATGTGGCGCATGCGGCGCATGCCCACCCAAGTGCGCGCCAAGGACACACGACTGGCCTTCACCGATATCATCGTACGCTCCACAGTATCTGCCACTTTGTACCTCTGGAAACTCATGGTTGTGTACTCATTGACAGGGTGACGAGAGTCAGAAGGGAAGATGGCTGCGGACAGGCCCCATCCTGGAGCTCATGGACGTGCTGGCCGGCACCATTTCGTCCCGAGTGTCTCTGGGCCCCACCGCCACCATCTCGTTCGACCGCGTGGACCTGGTGAAGCCTGTATTCCACGGAGACCTGGTGCGCGTCGAGGGGGAGGTCATCGGCCTCAGCAACTCGTCCATGGCCGTGCAGGTGAGTGGTTACCGCCACGACGTCCCCTCGGGCACGTTCCAGCACACGCACAACGCCCTCATCACGATGGTGGCCATCAACCGCTTCGGGCGGCCGAGGAAGGGCCTCCCGCAACTCTTCGATGTCGACCGAGCCGACTACTGCCTCAAGATGAGGGACGTCGCGAACCAGCGTAAAGAGCTGGCCAAGAGATGGAGGAAGGAACAGAACGCCGTGGATAAAATCCCCTTCATTAAGAACGGAGACCTGCTGCCTGGTGAGAGCAAGGACGAGTACGTATCTGTGAGCGAGACGGAGATCGAAGTGCGCAACTGGTTCTTGCCGCGCAACCTCAACATTAACGAGACGGTGTTCGGTGGAGATCTGCTCGCTTGGATGGTACGTTCGGTGGTGGTTTGGTGGAGGGGCTGAGTTTCTTACATTTGCGTTTCTGTTGTTGGTGCAGGACCGAGCTGCGTTGTATTGCGCCCAGAACTTTACGAAATCCGAGAAAATGGTGACCATTGCTATGAACCGCGTGCTTTTCAAGCTGCCGATTTCCATCTCGGATATCGTGACGGCGCGTGCTCGGGTTGTCAACGTTCGGTGAGGGTTGGTTGGATTTATGCTGTGGATTCGAGCAATTTGAGTGCTAACTGCTTGCGTTTTGGGAATGGGGTGGCAGTCGGTATCGCCTGGAGGTCGAAGTCGAGGTGTTCGTTCATCCTATCGTCGATGGTGGTGAGCGCAAGTCGCACAGCGGGTAGGCCTACGACTCTCCTCCTCTTTGGGTGCTGGTTTAAACCCGCAGCCTGACGGCTCCTGTTTTTCCGTTTGTTTGTTGCTAGCTATTTTACGGTGCTGAACTTGGACGAAAAGGATGCGTTCAAGCCGATCGAAAAGGGCCTGAAAGTTGATGAAGACAACCAGCGTGAGATGCGGATGTTGATGAAGGCCCAGAAGCGCCTGGAGTTTGCGGAGGAGGACAAGAACTTGCACTCTTTGAAGACGCTGGAGCCTCGTTTGTGATTTTTGAAACACACCAAGGCAAACTTCCTATTCACCTGAACTCGCCTCCACTGCTACTTTGGAACAGGGGTGACGCCACGTGTCTACTGCGGGGAGGCTAGACTACTACTACTACAATAGAGGCGGAAGGTCAGCTCCCTCTTAGATACTTACCGCGCGACTTCGTTCATCTGATTGAGCAAGGCAACGTCAATCAATATAATTGCTCAGATTCCAGCAACGCTATCCGTTGGTCTTCCAATTCGATTAATGCTGAGTTGACAGTGGGAACTGTTCAACTCGCAGAGAAAGCGAAGCATCTCGCGCCGAAATTGTGCGTTGACGTCAAAGTTGCATCCGCATTTTCAAAGCAGAATTATGAAACATCATGCGATGCTGTAGAGTAAGACGGCACCACGCGGTCCGACGATCTCTGCCCATTGAAAATTTAGTGCTGCTCGAACTCGGTGAGACCGGCATGCCGCCAAAACGACAAGGCATGCGCTTGAAGATTTGTGCGATGGGGAATAGCCTGGCCCTCGCTTTCCGCCGTCGCCCGATTCTTGTGTTCGCGCCGTGTTTAGGCCACCTTCCAGTCGCAAGCCTTGCGGCAACGTGCTCAGAAGCAACCGCATCGATCGATCCGGCCGAATCTCGCGGACGGAAAAAGCAGAGCGCTGACCTTCATCAGGTCCAACTTCACGAAGCGAAGAGAGACCACTGCCACCATCTTCACTGCCCCTTCCTCCGAGCTTTTGAGCAGGACCACCGCTGGAATCTGCCCGCACTTTCACGTCTTGTGAACTTGAGTTGAGTGCCATCCTTCGACAGCTCTTTCGGATGTGCAGAGGTGGACTGCCGTCCATTTCAACACCGCGCTATCGACGGGACTCTTTTGGTACTTCCGTGGTACAGGTACATTAGACTCTTGACTCACAGCCAAGAGTTTGGTCTTGCCCTTCGGTGGTCTCCTAGACTTTAGCCTGGTCACTTGGACAAGTCGAGCACTCCGTTCACTGAACGCTATCCAGTCGAGGCCAGGAACGCTTAGCTTGGAAGCTCGGAACGGTGGCGGAGTGTCGGTGTCAGCGAAGCAATTGGATGGGACCGCGACGCGACGATGCTAGGTGAGTCCCCGGCGGCAGTGGCGTGACAGGAGCTGACAATGTCAGTTTGCCTGCGTCAACGACACGGACGAGCGGTATTGGACAGTGCGGTGGCCCTTGCATTTCATTCCAGGATGCTGCTCCCACAAGCATGAAATACAACGGCTCGAAATGTGACGACACTTAATGTACTTCGTTGTCGTCGTCCATGACCGGGGTACCAGATTGGTATCAATACCAGTGGAGCGGTCACCAACAAGTTCTGGTTGGCAATGGCGTTGGCAACGACCATTACCTTTCACAGCGCAGTGTAGTTGTACCGCGTTCAACCCGGCAACCATTCTGCCTCCGACTCGAATTTCGGGGTGCCACAACGTCCCTATCGCAGTCTTGAACCGGCCAGTGTGTAATGGGAAAATGCTTCTCAACACTAAAGAGGATCTGTGGCTGGCGGATTTTCGTGACAACAAGAAAATGAGAATGACATCCCAGTCGAACGGGTCCAATTGCTGTCTTGGTGCTTGATGTTTGTCGAGTTGTCGACGTAGTGAGCAGTAGTGTAACATCCGTTGGTGCTCACCCTGATGCGGTGACAACCAGAGTGCTACAACTTACTCACGCGCCTTTGCCTCCAGGTGCTTGATTGTGAACGGAGTCCAGCTCTGCCGTATGCAAACATCTACAGTACAATATGTATTGTGAAGACACCTTAGCTTGGAGGTCGTAAGTGTGCTTGGTCTCATTCACTGAAGATTCTACAGCATCCACCTGCTGTCGCTGATGCAACTTGCTGCAGTTGCAAGTGGCACCGACCGCATCGGAATCGGTGATCGTTGGCATGATCTCGGACGCAGCCGCATTGACGCTGGCGTGGTCCGCCGTTCAATGCGTCCTCGACCTTCCCCTCCCGGCGGCGCCACCACGTTTGATCTGCAGGGGCTCCAGTAACGACCGGGCAGTTCAAGGCCATCAGCGAAAGCCCGTGCTCTGGCGGCGCAAGGTGAGACTTTGCCAATCGCCCGTGATCACCTGGCCAAGTCTACGCGCGAGCGCCACAACGCAGCATCCAGGTGTCGGGCCTAGCGCACTTTCCACTGCATCTGGGCCTCGTCCGTGTGAACGTGGTCAACCTGTTCTTTACCTTTACATGTGCTCCAGGCCTCGGCCGGATGATGTGAGGCGCTCACTACGGAAAAGACCGTCTTGAAGACAGCATCTCGAGTGTCGACTCGAAATCTCGGACGGTACCATCAAATGGACAGGCCTCCAGTGCTTCGACAGGTCTCCAACTCTAGCCACACGCCCATGAGCTCTGACGGATCGGAGCCTACAGCGGTGCTCGGTGCCCCCATGTCTCGTGCCGACCTTGAACGCAGTCGCGCGCTCGACCAGAGCGGATTGATGTCGCCCGACACGTCGTACGGGAACCTGGACACGCTCAAAGCACCGGGCCCGGCCCCGCACGCCTTCAGCAACAACAACGTGCCGGTGAAGCCCAAGGTGGCGCTGTTCGACGCCAACTCGGAGCTTTCGACCGAGGGGTTCCGCCAACGCGCGGCGCTGCAGACGTGCTCGATCAGTTGGCAGCACATCTCGTACTTCATCCAGCCCAAGGAGAAGAAGCTCGCGCGTCTTCGCAACAACAGCAAGCGCGGCTCGGGGCCGTCGGGTCTCGAGGCGCAGTTCGAGCGTCAGCAGCCCCGTAAAATCCTCAACAACGTTTGGGGTCGATCGGGACCTGGCGAGCTGACGGCCATCCTTGGACCATCGGGAGCCGGTAAGACGACGCTGCTGGATATGCTCGCGGACCGAGTGCCGTCGGGAGGCTCGGGCGTGCACCTTGAGGGTCTCGTGGAAGTAAACGGACAACCCCGCGACCTGCGGACTTTCCACTCCATCATGAACTACGTGTCCGAAGACATGGCGTTCCTCGGAGCATTCACGGTGTTGGAGACCCTGCAGATCGGCGCCGGTTTGAGTCTGCCCGGCCACATGCCCCCCGTGCAGCGTGAGGCTCGTGTTCAGGATGTGATCGACGCTATGGGACTGCGGACGTGCGCCAACGCCCGCGTGGGTGACGTCTTCCACAAGGGAATTTCGTCTGGCCAGCGCAAGCGTCTTGGTATCGCTCTGGAGCTGCTTTCGGACCCTGCTCTTCTTCTCCTGGACGAGCCTACGTCGGGGCTGGATTCGTCTTCTGCTCGTGGCGTCATGCAGTACATCGAGCGGTTGTGCCAGGAAGGCGGCAAGAACGTCGTGTGCACTATCCACCAGCCTTCGTCGTCCATCTACGGCATGCTCACGAACTTGGTCATCCTGAGTAGCGGTGAGCTCGTGTACAGCGGACCCACCAACGCTGCGATTGCCCACTTCTTCTCCATGGGCTACGTGTGTCCGATGTACACGAACCCTGCTGAATACTTCGTCCACTTGGTGAACACCAACTTCCACGAAGGCCTCAAACTCGAGCCGTTCGTCCGAGCGCTGAAAGAAGGCACCGAGCCGCAGCGTCTCCGTGCTGATGTTGTGCGAGACCGCGCTCGCCGGGATCACCTGGCAAACCCGGAGCTGCTGAAGGCCATGCGGCCGTGGCCTATGGACCAGTTCTTCGTGCTCGTCAAGCGTAACATGACCAACAACTGGCGGCATCCCGGTGTCTTCTGGCTGCGCGTGATGATGTACGTGCTGCTGTCGCTGATGGTGGGAACCATGTACCTGAGCTCGAACAAGGACATCAAGGATATCTCCATCGTGCCGCTGCTCTTCTACGTGCAAGCTTTCCTCGTGTTCATGTCCGTCGCTGCCCTGCCCGCTCTGCTGGAGCACCGTGCAGTCATGGAGCGTGAAATGCGCTCGTACGCGCTGTCTCTGACGGGCTACACGATGTCGAACCTGCTGGCTTCGCTGCCAGGTATCCTACTCATCTCGGTACTCGCGTCCGCCATTGTCGTGTTCCTGGCCAACGTCAATTCGTTCGGGATGTTCCTTCTGAACCTGACGCTGTCGCTGATCGCTGCCGAGTCGTTGATGCATCTGCTTGGTGCTGCGGTGCCACACTACATTATGGGCATCGCACTCGGAGCCGGTCTCTTCGGTATGTTTATGCTCTGCGAAGGCTTCATGGTGCCGTTCGCAGACATGCCCGTGTACTGGAAGTGGGGCTACTACATCGCCTTCCACACGTACTCGTTCGAGTCGTTCATGTACGAGCACTTCTCCCAGGTGAACACGACCGAGTCGTGGGATCTGCTCAAGAGCTACGGCATGGACGATGTGAACGTCATGACGGACATGATTATCCTGGCATGCTACTCGGTGGTACTGCAGCTTCTCGTCATTGGGGCGTTGTTCCTCCGATTCAACCGACACCGCCGCCGCTAAGCAGTCAACTAGTGTCCTTATTAACGTTTGTATAAAGCATGATGAAAGTAATCGTGTTTCCTACGAAAGCCTCCGTCTGGTTTGATATTCTGTACGTGCAAACCACCGACTGACAGCATCTGCTTGGGGCTGCATGATAACCTCAAACTTCAACACTGCGCCGTTACTACCGGGTCGCGTTGGCAAGCTGTTACTCTTGAAGACGCACAAAGTTTCTCTACCAAGTAACGCGCCATCACTTCATGCATCTGACAGTCTGCAAGTCAAGCGTTCTCTAACCTGTACTTAGGGAACAGCCAGTCATGCAAAGTACAGGGACGTCTTCCACGGACATGAGAATCCTGTGTTGCCTCACTGCGGCCAAACCCTTCAGCTCGTACCTGGCAACGTTTGACAGCGCCACCGCCGCATTCAGCCAAGTACCTGCGTTCTCTTTGGTTACCCCGATGACATTTTGCTACAAGCTTCGGTGTGCGAAACTGAACTGAACGGGTACTCCACCGTTGTCGTCGTGCTCCAGCGATGTCACCGAATCTTATAATAATGCTGCGAGTGCTGCGGTGTTGTGGCAACAGCAGCGATGTCCGGATGGAAAATAAAAGAAGTACAAATAAATTGCTACGGTGGATTCCTGTTGACGACAACCGCTTTATCACGATGGACACACGTGCATCTCCGCTAGGCGGTCTTATCCCGTTTAACGTTTTGTAGACGCCGAGCGTTTTTGGCGCCAAGGCTGTGCCTATTTTGAAAACCCCGCCAAAAGGTTGACACGCCTCCGGCACGCACTCTCGATTCTCATTGGTCATTTTCCAAACTCGTTTTCGTGTGGTCTTTTCGTCCAATCACAGATGTCTAATGGAGATGGTTTTATCCAATCACAAGTGGTTTCCAACGCGTCCCCACCTTCCAACCGACGTCAGTCTTCAATCCGCCGGCTCGCGCACAGATCTCCTCCTCCTCTTTGCCGGTATGTACGTGGTCAAGCGCGATGGGCGCTCCGAGGAAGTCAAGTTCGACAAGATCACGGCGCGCATCACCAAGCTCTGCTACGGACTGAACCCGGACTATGTGGACGCCGTCAAGATCTCGCAGAAGGTCGTGGCGGGCGTGTACCCCGGCGTAACCACGTCCGAGCTGGACGAGCTGGCCGCCGAGACGGCCGCGTACCAGAGCACGCAGCACCCAGACTTCTCCAAGCTGGCGGCGCGCATCGCCGTGTCCAACCTGCACAAGAACACGAACAAGGTCTTCAGTGACAACATCGAGGTCTTCCACAAGAACACGCACGAGAAGACGGGCGCCGCGGCGCCGCTCATCGCCGACGACGTGTATGCGCTCGTGATGGAGCACAAGGACGAGCTTAACTCGGCCATCATCCACGACCGGGACTTTGAGTACGACTACTTCGGCTTCAAGACGCTCGAGCGGGGCTACCTCTTCCGCGTGAACGGAAAGGTCGTGGAGCGCCCCCAGCAGATGATCATGCGCGTGGCGCTGGGTATTCACAAGCAAGACATCCAGGCGGCACTGCACACGTATGAGCTCATGTCACAGATGTTCTTTACGCACGCGACGCCCACGCTCTTTAACGCCGGCACGCCGCGTCCGCAGCTGTCGTCGTGTTTCCTGCTGGCCATGCAGGACGACTCGATTGAGGGCATTTACGACACGCTCAAGCAGTGCGCGTGCATCTCCAAGTGGGCCGGAGGTATTGGCATTAGTATGCACAACATCCGCGCCACGAACAGCTACATCCGCGGCACGAACGGATCATCCAACGGGATCATCCCCATGCTGAGGGTCTTCAATGACACGGCCCGCTATGTGGACCAGGGAGGAGGCAAGCGCAAAGGCTCGTTCGCCATCTACCTGGAGCCGTGGCACGCCGACGTGTTCGAGTTCCTGGAGCTGCGCAAGAACCACGGCAACGAGCTGCACCGCGCGCGCGACCTCTTCTACGCTCTGTGGGTCCCCGATCTGTTCATGAAGCGTGTGGAAGCGAACGGCAAGTGGAGCCTTTTCTGCCCCAATGAGGCCCCCGGACTCTACGAGTGCTGGGGCGACGAGTTCGAGACTCTGTACGAGAAGTACGAGAAGGAGGGGCGCGCGCGCAAGACGATCAATGCCCAGCAGCTGTGGTTCGCCATCCTGGACGCGCAGATTGAGACGGGCGTGCCGTTCATGCTGTACAAGGACGCGGCCAACCGCAAGTCGAACCAGCAGAACCTCGGCACGATCCGCTCGAGCAACTTGTGCTGCGAGATTATGGAGTACACGTCGCCCGATGAGGTGGCGGTGTGCAACCTGGCGTCTGTGGCCCTCCCCAAGTTTGTGGAGGATGGAGTGTTCAACTACCAGAAGCTGTACGAGGTGACCAAGGTGGTGACCCGGAACTTGAACAAGGTCATTGACGTCAACTACTACCCCGTGGAGGAGGCGCGCAAGTCCAACATGCGCCACCGCCCGGTTGGTATTGGCGTCCAGGGTCTCGCGGATGCATTTATCCTCATGAACTATGCGTTCGAGAGCCCGCAAGCCCGTGAACTCAACATGAACATCTTCGAAACGATCTACTACGCTTCTATGGAGACCTCGATGGAGATCGCCAAGGAGCTGGGCCCGTACGAGACGTTCCAGGGATCGCCTGCCAGCAAGGGTATCTTCCAGTTCGACATGTGGGGCGTCACCCCGTCTTCGGGCTTGTGGGATTGGGCTGCGCTCAAGGAGAACGTGATCAAGCACGGCATCCGCAACTCGCTCCTCGTGGCTCCGATGCCCACTGCGTCGACGGCTCAGATTTTGGGCAACAATGAGTCCATCGAGCCGTACACGTCGAACATGTACAACCGCCGCGTGCTGGCTGGTGAGTTCACGATCGTGAACAAGTACCTCATGAAGGAGCTGATCGAGCTGGGCATCTGGACGCCTGAGGTGCGCAACCAGATTCTGGCTGACGGTGGCTCCGTGCAGAAGGTGAAATCCATTCCGGACCAGGTCAAGGAGAAGTACAAGACGGTGTGGGAGATCAAGCAGAAGGCCGTGTTGGACCTGTCGGCGGACCGTGGCGCCTACATTTGCCAGAGCCAGTCGCTGAACATTCACATTGCCGACCCGACGATTAGCAAGCTGACGTCCATGCACTTCTACGCCTGGAAGAAGGGGCTCAAGACGGGCATGTACTACATGCGCGGACGCCCGAAAGCCGACGCCATCCAGTTCACCGTGGACAAGCAGGGCCTCGACGAGCAGCGCGCGCAGGAGGACCAGACCGCTGCCACTGCCACGCCTGCCCCTGCTGCGGTAGTCGAAACCGTGACCCGAGCAGGCGACGACGAGGACGAGTGCCTGGTGTGTGGCGCTTAAGCGCACGGAATCGAAGCGTTGAGGTTCTGTTGGCTGGCTGGATTTCGCATTGAGACTAGCGATGCAGTCAAGCTGCGGGTTTAGATATCCATTTCGTAGGAAGTATAAACGAATTCAAGCCACATTATAATGTGCTTCTTGCCAGTTTCCTGTGTCGGATTCGATGTATTATGACTCGCTGCGGTCGCGAATTAATTAAGCAGCGATTCCATCCTTGACGGGCGGTCTGGCCGTTCTAATCCGTAGAGCCGAATAGGCACTCGAACCATCTAAAAGGTTTCTGCGAGTCCTTGAAAACCCCGTCGTGCGTCAAGAACCCCGTGTCTGCGTGGTTGAGTTCTGCGGCGTAGAATCTATCCAGATAGCTGTCGCCGAATAGCGAAGGTGAAAGGCCCCCGAGGCAGCTCTGGAACTCGATGAGACCATCGTTCTCGGGCGACTTGTGTGGGATGACTGTGCCCCCAATGACGCTCGATATTGTGAACTTCGACATGACTCCGTTGTACGACGTGCTGCAAATTGCCGCGCTTACGTTTCCCCGGTACGCCTCCTGCGCGGCTGCGTACGCCGCGTTCAGTTCAGGAGAGCTAGCGCGTCCGTTTTGGTAGCATGTCGACAAGCGAGCAGGGGACATGTGGCAATCCCCCGTGATGCTGAAAAGCGTCTTCATAAAGGGGTTGATTTCGCCCTCGCAGATATCCTGAAGGTAGCCCACCGCCATACTTCCCATCATCGGAGCGCTCAAGCTCACCCACAGCGTGTCCTCTCCGAAGCTACACACTCCGTTGGCAAGAGCTCCAGCCATCGCGAGTCCACCCATCGAGTGCGTCACCACAATAGTATCTTGAATGGTGCGAGACGTCAAGTCGCTGGTGTCACTCATTGAGAGAGAGTGGTCGCAGAACTTTTGCTGCAGCGTAGGGTTGGTCCAGGCGTAGTGTTGAGGACGGCGTACTTGATTGTTGAGCAGCATGGGGCGTGATCCCCAATGTCACCCATTTTCTCATTCGTCTTGTCCGGAGAATCCTGGAGTTCTGCTTCTTCGTTTGGGTTACCGAGACCGTGCAAGAAGATGCATGGCCGCGGTGTGATCATACACGAGCACGTCGACGCCATGCCAGCCGATGTCTTTAGCTTTCTCGAGTTGTCTGACGAAATGGAGTCCCCAGTAAGAAGTGCAAGCGCACTGGGCGTCACCGACGTAGGCGTTGACACGACACCGCATGATGTATCGCCATCGCTTAGCTTTGGGGTTGAAATCTTGTGTAGCTGGTAGTCTAAGTACTCCACCGACATCTTGATATTGCCTCCGTAGGCGATAAACCCGGACGGACCCGACGTACAAACAGTAAAGTCTTCTCTGCCAAACGGTGTCGCCGTCTTGAGTAGCGTCCCACCCGCACACTCGAAACCATCCTCGTTACGTGGTGTACTCGGAACGACCTTCAAAGTGTTGAGCGCGGACACGATAGAGTCGAACGGCGCGATCGACGAGAGGCAGCGAACCGTTTGTGAGACTGCAGACGTGGTGTCGTTGCCCAAGCTCTCCACGACATACGCCGCCCCGTCGACGAGCAGGTAGGTGAATTGTGAGTCGCCTTGAATGAAGGTGGCGAATCCGTCGTAGCGTACGTTGGATCCGTTGGCCGACACGATGGGCTTCGCGAATACGTCGAAGACGGATTGTCCGTGGATGTTCATGTTCTTGCCATAAAGCATGATGCGGAGGTGGACAGAGGAAGCGTCTGCAAGCGTAGCAGATGGACCTTGTGTTCCATCTTGCGACCAGCTGAGCACTGACGGAGCTCGGAGGATAATAGCGGATACGAAGGTGGCAGCAAAAGTGAACCAAGCTGATAACTGCATTCTGTGAGCTCAATGCGTCGCCGCGGTTGGATAACTAAGAATGAGGTACTGATGGCGATCACACACCTGGCTGAATATGGCACGGTTCCCGTTCAGTTATACAGTTTTCCCATGAAGGTGGTTCGAGCTTTGCGAACCACAGCCGGGGCCGAAGTTGTGACTAAACCGGTCGGTGATGCTTTCGCATTTCCTATAATCCTGTATTTGACATCGCGACGCTAGCAACAGCTCAGCTTTCAGACTTGGTAAGATCGAATAATGCTTGGAAGTCCTCAACAGTATTGAATCGGAAAACTGACGTAAAATAACGTTGACAGTCAGCGACAGACGTGATATGTCTCCTGCTCTGATGTTTACCCGTATCGCCTGGGACCACCTAAACCGTAAACTATTACTGAGGCAAGCGTACACTGTAGTTACATTGCGAAGCTGGCTACCAGAAGCTCAAACGGGGATTAATTTGAAGCCAACTCAGGCAAAAACGAGATGCACGAAACGACATCAACGGTAGCGACATTCTAACGATGTACTTGAAATGATCAATTCAATATCAATATAATTTTTACTGCTTACTCGGGGTTGGTCGTTCTTAGTTTAATTTTTTTTATACTTATACAAGAACGTATCCCATAACTTGTCAAGAATTTATCGTTCAAATCTTGCGGTTTGTACAATTCGTCGTGCATGTTGAACGGCGAATTCCCTGAAGGTTGAACCCCCAACGCCAACTGTTGTATCTGACAGCATGATACATGTTGTGCATGATCTCGATTAAGAAAGCTGGGTGGTTCTTGATCATTGCGTTGACTTGTTGGATTGCTCGCGGAATGGAAAATGTGTTCGGCTTAGCTCCAGACTGCGGTGGTTGCGACGCTTGGTTGGAGATCCAGACGAGATCATGTGCCTGGTCCTGCAAAGAATTCGACGCCAACCATTCCCATCATTAAACTCAATACATGTTAAAGAAATGTTTTCATTGTGCGGTATCTGATTCTTTGGAATCAGATTTGACTATTTGGGAATTGGTCTGATTCTTGGGTAAAATGTGTCGGCATGGATGCTACCCATAGTGGTCATATAGAAGTGTGTGCTCTATCACTGGCTGGCAAGTGGTCATGCATGTTATGCGTGCCAGTCAATGTCCATGGAGCTCCCTCATTCGTAGTCTTTCCCATTCAACACAACCGTTCACCATGCTGTACTTCTTGACGCTGACTCAGCGCTGCAACCTGGCCTGTACGTACTGCGGGTCGTCCGAAGAACTGGACATCGAGGACCTCATCGATCCACTTGACTGCAAGTACAAAATCGACGCACTGGACAAGCTCACGACTCCGTTGAGCAACGAAGAGGAACCGTTCGCCATTTGCTTCTATGGTGGCGAGCCGCTTCTGCAGTTGCGGCAGATCAAGAAGGTCATGGCCCAGCACAAGGGCAAGGCCACGAGGTTCGTGCTGCAGACCAACGGCACCAAGCTCAACCGCACGCCCACCAACGTGGTGAACAGGATGGACACCATCTTGATCTCGGTGGATGGAGGTGAGCAGGTCACCGACACGAACCGAGGAGCGGGCACTTGGCGTCAGGCCATTGACAACGGATACTTGATCCGCAAGAACGGATTCAGCGGCGACTTGATCGCCCGAATGACGGTGAGCCACGTGAGTGGAGACATCTACCAGGACGTCAAGGATCTATTCGATCTGGGCATCTTCGACCACGTGCACTGGCAATTGGACGCGCAGTGGAGCACCCCCATGTACGCCGGATACGAAGACCGTGGCGGCTTCCTCAAGTGGCGCGACGAAGTGTACAATCCGTCAATCGCCCAGCTCGCGACGTATTTCCGTGACACTCTAATGATCGAGAAGAAGCTGCTTGGTATCGCTCCTTTCTTGCCGCTGCTACACTCGATAATCACCGGTGAGAAGGCGACGCTGCGTTGTGGATCGGGTCGCGATGCGTTCAACGTGCGTACGGGTGGGGGCATCTCGGCCTGTCCGATTGCACCGGACAGCGACCTGCAGTACGATTTGGCTCACATCAACGACGCTGACTTCACCCCGGAGAAGGTGCGCGACTCGATCAAGATCGGAGGCTTGTGCTTGACTTGCGATGTGAAGGACGTCTGCGGCGGACGATGCCTGTACGCGAACAAGACGATGTGGTGGGGGGAGGAAGGCTTCCTTGCGGTGTGTGAGACCGTGAAGCACCTGATCCAGTGCATGCGCGATATCCAGCCGGACGTGGAGAGCGCGATTGCGCAGGGCATCATCGAGTTGGAGGACTTGAACTATCCGAAGTACAACAACTCGGTCGAAGTGATTCCGTAGAGGTCAACATCATAACGAACATTGCGCGTTCTGCTCGAAAGCTGCCGCACATTAATATACCTGACTGGCACACAGCTTTCAGAGCGTTATCCGCAACAATAACACAAAGCTCCGGGTGGGCCGGGCAGCCAACGCACAATGGCTGTTTGGCGTATTAATCAACACGTAACTCGTAACTCTCTCGAGCGACCAAACCTAGCGCGCTCTGATATACGTATAGCACCGGTAGGCGTCAGCAGGAGCACAAGATAGGACAAGTCTTCGTTGTAGACGGTTGCAATTTGAGCAATATGCTGTGCTCGATCAAGTTGGGACCATTTCTGGGCCCTGCTGGCTCAACATCTTTTTCAGTGAGCAGCATGTGTCCACTTGAATTTGAAGCTGAAGTCGGTGCCTATGACGAAACAGAATGCATTAACACTTCTCATCGCAACGACGACGATGTTGAGAACTTACCAACGTGCACGAGCGGAACTTGCATAACATACACGAACCACAGCATCAACTTGGACTGTATCATCGTTGCTTGCGTCTCCAGCACAAACCCGAGCTGATGCAGGGACGAGATCCCGAGCATGCGCTTAAGGACAGCCGTGGCAATGATAAGCGACACAAATTCGAGCATGCTGTAGGCCAGCACCAAGCTGACATTTGTGTACAGCTGGTCACTCGAGAGTCCATCGAACGACTGAATGTAGACTCGGTTGGGAGTGTGGAAGGCTAATACCAGATAGAGAGCTGTGAAGTGAAGGCAAAACACTAAATGCGTCAGCGAGTGTCCTGGAGCGCATGAATAACTCCTGTGCCTTACCGTAGACCATGGGGAGCATAGCTTCTGTGTACTCCACAAGAATGAGGTACTCAGTGATATATAACACACGTGCAGTTGTGTTTATGAACTTCACGCGTTCCTGGCGGGAGAAAAGAAAATCCGGTCCGCGGTAGGGCCTAGAAGACTTTGATTTGGTCCCAGAACTCGAAAATACGTTGACTCCCTGTTGCATTGGGCTTAGCGGGTACACTTGCGTTGCTTTTGGCATTATTTGCTTGACGTTATTACCGCCATTCGGATTCACACGGCTCAAACTTACTGTTTCGGCGCGAATTGGTGCTCGAAACTCACCAGAGACCTTGTTTTGCCTCAGACTCTTGGAACTTGGGGCCGCTTTAAGACGTAGCAAGTCTCGTTCCTTGCTGTTACCACAACTGTGCAATTGACTATTCATCTCGCCGCGATCTTCCATTGCTAGCATCCACATCGCCACTTCCACGAAACTTTTACCAGCGAGAGGATGGCGAGCTGGGATTCTAGCCATGAGATCTGACACTTCACTGAGCACTCGCATGGTGCCGGTCATTGCCAACCAAAAATGCAGCACGTCTACGAGCATGAGCACTGCCGTAGTCGCGGGAGACGTGGAATTTTGCACAGCGCAGGAAACGTAAAGTGCGTTGAAGACTTCGACGTTAAAAATGACGACTTCAGGCTTGATATCGTTCTGGTCTGCAAGCGTGTAGCTGATCCAGCTTTCTCCAGCAGCTTTAATGGTAGGCAGCATCAAGACAAACAGTGTCTGGTAAAAGTCGCTTAATGAAGTAAACCCAAAAATGTACAGCGGATAGATGAACGTAAGCGCAACTTGCCACGCGAAGACCAACACATGCCGGACGAGGTCTCGGCGTAGTCCAGCATCGGACCGCCACTGACGACCCCACATGTACCAAAAGCTCACCACAATGACAACGCAGCTCGGAGGCGAAGCTACGAGCATACTAAATGGTACTGGGAAAGCTACCCAGACACCCACTGAGAAGACAGCGGCAAATGACGCAATGCTTCCAGCTAGTGCAATGAGTATAATCGATCGGTGCTTCATCTTCAACCTCGCGAGGCTGTGACTCATTTGCAGCAACACTGAGTAATCCACAAAGTACGTGACCGTCGAGGCTCGAATCCAGAAAGCGTAGTTCTTGTACGGCCCCGCTTCCGGTGGAGCTAGCGGCACCGATTCCACTAACATGGCCAACGCGATGCACGGTAGTGATGTAAGTAGACACACAAGTACAAGTCGGCAACGTGCTGTGCCTTCCGTGTAAGAATTCATCCAGCGTAGTCGTTCGATCGAGTAGCAGCCGTGGGGCTGCAACTTCTTGGCCACATTACTGAGTGGTTTCCAACACGCAAAGGCACCCATGAACTGCTCTCTTGGCTTGCGACGAAGAAATACCGAGAGTCGAAGCTGCACACATGACAAATATATATATATTTTTTTACAAAAGTATATTTGCGTCATTCCCGTCCTTTCGTAAACCTTCGTTGCCCAGAAGCGTGTCATTGATTCGTTGCTCGGATAAGCGCTGGTCGAGTGTTGAGCAGCTCTTAACTATTTTTTGACCAAGTCAGTCAAACATATACGGGCAACTGCAATGTGGGTGAGCTTAGCTGCGATTGTGTCGTGGCTGCCGACGCCCTTCTTGCCAGGAGAATCGCTCGCGGGAAACGCATTTTGCAATCGACAGCTGGGCTTCGGCCATCTGGAGACACTACATCTTGGAATCTCGGACAAGCAAAGGCTCAGCTGAAGTCGTTGACAGTGATGCATATTACCGTAAGCTACTCCACTGGAGGCCGTAAGATCAGGTCGAAGCATCGCTTTCGCGATCCGAGAAACTGATGGTCACGAACGCTCGAAGTCAGTCGAATCTTGCTCGAACCGCTAGATTCGATGCCAAGGCGAGTCTTGGAACCAAGCCATATAGGATAGCTACCGTAAATCTTTTAAGCTCTTGCCATAGACTTCGTAGCACTGCTACGCTAGCAGCACCTTGGAGTAGTGAAAGCTTCTGAGCACTTTTTGCGTTGCTTGTCTCGAAAGGGTCTCTCCTCGCGCGCCGTTCCCTGCTGGCTCCTTCTATAATAGTCCACCACCACGTCTCCGCCTCAATGCTTGGCCATGGTGAGGAGATACTTGCAATGTACTAGCGCCTAGGAAACCACGGCAACATTGCATCAGCATGAGCTCCGGTAAGGCGTCGATGCGACTACATGTACGGCGTCACTTCTGCTCGATAGGTGGGCCGTATCCGACGTCATCCAATCCTTCTCTGCAGCATTTCATGTTATTCAACCGTTTCATGACACAGTGCAGTCGTGCCCAACCTCTCAATGTCCCTGCTTGAACTCCCACCACCCGGCCCAATATGCCTTTCCATGGGGTAAATTTCGCCCTGCGCGTGCAACCGACGCGATGGGCGGTTTTTCGTCGCCATTTGCCATTCCCCAGCACCAGCAGCAAAGCGCCAGCTCCTCCCTATGAAGCGTCGTCCGCTGCGCGCCGTGGGCAGCTTCGGGCTGTACGCGTTCTGCATCTGCCTGTCCACCATCGCGCTGCAGGCGCTCACGTCCCCGTCGCCGGCGCCTTTCCTGAGCCGCTTGAGCCCTGTGAACTCGTTCCTCTGGCGCTCCGAGGCGTCCGAGATCAGCTCCGTGGACTTGCGACTGCGCAACTTGTCGGTGCATCGCGTTCGCTACGTGGACGAAGACGCAGAGGAACAGGAACATGCTCCAGATACTAAAACGTCCGTCCGCAAGGCGCTGAGCGACTTGTTAACGGCTTCAACGACGCGAGCGGAGGTGTCAAGCGTTGTGGTCACGTGGGAGGACCACCCGCTAGCTGTTCATGCTCGTGCTAAAGACGCACGCCTGGAAGAGGAAGAAGAAGGCGATTCAGAGCCTGTAGCCCTCGACGGAGGCTCCGAGTCGTTTTCGTACGAGGTGCAGATTTGGGTGACAGGGTGGGGACTCGACGGGCTCTGGAACCCTGCAAATAGGAGGGTGGTTACGAGAGACCCGTTCCTTGTGCTGGTGGACTTGCCACGGGAGCATGAAATGGGTTTCCGTGTGAGGATGAAGGCCAAGCAGACTAAGAGGTCGCTGCTGGGGTTCTTGCTGCCGATGGGCTTCTTCTCGACGGAGACGGATGGGCCCTGGAGTGACGTGGTTACGCTGTCCCCGACGCGGGATGACGAGCTGGAGGCTATTGTGATGTATTTAGCGAGCAACAAGCCGCTGC
Organism: Phytophthora ramorum; assembly: GCF_020800215.1. Lineage (NCBI taxonomy): Eukaryota > Oomycota > Peronosporomycetes > Peronosporales > Peronosporaceae > Phytophthora > Phytophthora ramorum. Next base: position 175,085 of record NW_027150654.1, read on the forward strand.
TGTTGCTATTGGCCGTGTGCATCGGATCGGGGTGCCTTGTGGTGGCACAGCTGTATTTCCGACGACGACTGGCCGTGCGTCGACAGCGGAAGCTATTGCAAATGCAGCCCAGCCGTCGGTCGTCCTCTGAGAAGGACGACGCTGAGGTTGACGCTGCTACAAGTGCAGAAGACAGCAGCAAGTCGGTGCAGGAGCTGGAGCACGAGATCCGCGATCTGCGTCAAGAGCTCGCGGACTCGGAGGACGAGGTACGGCAGCTCATGCTGTTCAGCGGATACGGCATCGATTCGCTGGCGCCGCACGAGCTCGAGCAGCTCGAACGCGAGCTCAAGCACACCCTCAAGCGCATTCACCATCTCAAGAAAAACGCTCCAGCGCCGGAATCAGGCGACCTCAAACCCGTAGACGAGCAAAACCGACGGGAGAGACGGCGACTCAAGCAGCGAGACGCTCTGCCCATGAGCCCCATCTACGAGCACCGCTCGTTCTGATTGCCGAGAATCTCTATTTATCTATAAACCCGCTCGCCACAGCAACAGCAACACAACCGGGAGTTGTAGCTATCCACTTCAAATGTAGCCATTTTATCATTCATGAGGTGGTTCACACTACATTTACGTTTTGTACAGCTTTCGGCAGTCAAACCTACCCGAATAGCACACGATGGCGGTGCGTGACGTTGCTCTGGGCGCGCTCTCGGGGGCTCTGCTATCCGCTCTTGTGTCGCACGTGGTGCTTCCTCGCCTGCGAACACGGCAGATGCGCTCGCAAGCCGCCAGAGGCACTGTGTATCTCGTGGGCGCTGGCCCGGGCGATCCGGAGCTGCTTACACTCAAGGCCCGACGGCTGCTGGCCAGCGCCACGTGCGTCGTGGTGGACGACCTGGTGGGCCCCGAAGTGTACGCACTCATCCCCAAGGACTGCGAGATCGTGTACGTGGGCAAGAGAGGAGGCAGGAAGGACTCAACCAAGCAGGTGGACATTGACGCCGTCCTGGTGGACAAGTGTCGTCATGGACACATTGTCGTCCGCCTCAAAGGGGGCGACCCCATGGTATTCGGCCGAGTGCACTCGGAGATCCGCGCGCTGTACAGAAATCAGTGCAAGTTCGAGGTGGTGCCGGGCATTTCCTCGGCTTTGGCTGTGCCTGCGACGGCCAACATCCCCGTGACGCACAAGACGCTGAGCACGAACTTCGTTGTCATCTCGGGCCACAAACCAGCGGAGATGGACTTTGCCACGCTGGCGAAAGTGGAGACTATTGTGCTGCTGATGGCAACGCGAACGATTGGAAGCATTTGTGAGAGTTTGGTGGAGAGCGGCAAGGATAAGGGCACCCCCGTGGCGTTGATCCATTCCGGGACGAACCCAGATCAAGTGCTGCTGCTGGGAACGTTGGAGGACATTGCCACGAAGACGGAGGGACAAAAGTACTCGCCGGCGATTATTGTTATCGGACAGGTGGCCAAATACGGAGATCTCAAGGCGTACCTGGACGAGTCGGACGATGAACCGATCAACACCGACGTTTAGAGAGGAAGTAGAGTGATGAAGGATTAGCGTGCTTCGACCATAATGTGTCACACTCACTGTGGTTTCAAACATGTGCCTTGTTTCGGCACGACTCAATCGGTCTGTGCATGTCTAATCAACGGCTTAGTGACGCACGATGTCCAGCAGCTCGACCTCAAAGACCAGGTCGGCGTCAGCGGGGATGACGCCACCGGCGCCGGCCTTGCCGTAGCCCTTGGCCGACGGGATGTTGAGCGTGGCCTTCATGCCCTTGCTCATGCGCATGACGCCCTCATCCCAGCCGCGGATCACCTGACCCACGCCGATCTGGAACTGGAACGGCTGGCCGCGGTCGCGCGAAGAGTCGAAGACCTTTCCGTCCCTCGCGAGCTTACCGGTGTAATGCATAACCATCGTGTCGCCACGCTGGGGGAACGTGGCATTGTCACCCTCCTCAATCACCTCGGGCAGGACCAGACGCTCTTCCACGTGCAGCTCGGAGTGCAGCTCGTGATCCACCAGCTCCAGCGTCACGGTCAGCGACTGACCAGCGTATGGATGAGCAAGATCGATGTCCATCGTGTCGTCCAAGAGCTTGACAATGCGTGCACGCTCCCCACCAGCCAGCTCCAGCACCTGACCCACCGCAAGCATCTCGCGCTCCTTCTCCGGCAGGTTCATCTCCTTGAGCGGCACCGTGAGGATCTGCTTGTCGGCTCCGAAAGCCTGAGCGGGTTCGATGTCCACCGTCTTGGACTCACCCTTAGCCATGCCCTGTACGGCATCCTCCACGCCAGGGAGAATCTGTCCGCTGCCCACAATGAACTTGAGCGGGGTGCCCTCCTGCGTCTTGGGCAGCGACTCGCCGCCCGACAGTTTGCCGTCCATGTGCAGCGACACGCGATCACCCACGGCCACCACGCGGCCAGACGCCTGCGAGCTGAAGGAGGCAGCTCCACCGAAGCGTAGCGAAGGGAACGCAACGGTGTGCAGGCCACGGGGCGTGGCAGAAGCAGCAGGAAACGTCTGCGTCAGTACTAACAGCGACCGAGACTGGCGAGCTGTTGATACACAGATACAGATATTAGAGGTGGTAAAACTATGAGGATGGTGCGGAGATAGAGGCGCGTACTGATTGAGCGCGCATTCTGGCGGGCGGCGCGGGCCACGAGGCTCGGGAAGCGCTTGAGCAGCACCATGGTCACGTGTTCCGGCGTGTGTGCTGAGCTCCAATATGCTTCGGCTCTGTGGCGGTTGTGTGTCGGTGTGCGGCACATCAAATTTGAAAGTTCAAGTGCCAAAACACGGTGGGATTTCGGTGCGGAACACGGTGGTACCACTACGATGAGCATAGGTTCTTTCATTCATATCAACATGTAGGGAGGCATTCCTCGTACAGATCACAGGACCTTGTAGGACGAAACGCGAAGACAGCGAGGTCGAATCGTACGCACTTGTCTTCTTTTCTCCTTCCCTGCGATCTGGCTGCATTGTCTGGGTGGAAACTAGGCCAGCGGTCTGCAAGTTCTTGTTCGAATAGATAGGTGCGACGAATCAGTCAATCACAGAGCTTTCCCGCTTTCCACGCATGCCAAGCACACGCTATACTTGCACGGGCGTGAAGTGGCACCTCTCACAACGTATAAGCTCATCTAAATCTCAAAGCGGTGGGCTGTCGATAGCTGGTCGTGCGGGACTGCGGTGCTGTAGAAGTCCTGCGCCGTCATCGTCTTTGCGTCAGTGGTCGTAGCTGTCTGGTTCGACAGGCCGTGGACAGGGATCTCATCCTCCAAAATCAGCTGCTGCAGCGAATCGTGAGACGCAGGAGCAGCAGCACCTGTAGACCCAGCTCCATTCACGGCATCATAGGCGGCAGCCGCAACAGCACTGTCTGTCTTGCTGTCATCGCCCAAGTCCAACGGAAGATTCAACAAGGAGCCCGTATCGTTAAGCGATGCAAGCTGCTGCTCGAATGAGTCGATCGAGCTCAACTTCTGGTTGCCGTCAACAAGTTCTTGCTCGAAAATGCCCTCGTTCACAGACATACTGCTTAGACGCCGTGTCAAGCCTCCGTTAATCCACGAGTCATCGGGCTCAACATCTGCCGTGATCGAGCGCAAGCTTGCGCTCTTCGTATCGCCGAGACTCAGCATTTTATTCAGCATCCGGTGAGGGGGGCGGCCCAGAGGGTTCGGCAAGTGCTTTGATGCCGTTGATTCCGTCAGAGGGTGTGCCACAGACTGGGACTCCATCCTCAAGATTGCTGCGTCGATATCGTCGCCGAGATCGCGCAAGCTCGTAGCAGAGAGCAAGCTTTTAAAGCTGCCATTGCCTAGCGAATTGTTTGAGTGGCCGCGCAAGAATTCGTTCAAGATCATGACGTCCTCCGCACTCATTCGCTCGTCTCTGTCGTCTTCCATAGGGCTTAGAATCGGCTCCAAATTAACTTGCGTCGTGCTCATGGAGTTGTTGCTGACAGGAACTGGCTGGTTCGACATTTCCAACTTCACAGGTTGCGCGGAAGCAGCGTAATTCGGTCTAACTGGAGACGTAGACGCTGGCGGGGCATCATCTGTGTTGAGAAGCCTCGGGCGTCCCAGCTTCGTATATGTCTTCTGGTTCGGGTTCAGAGCCTTCCATCTCAGCTTGACTGCATCTTCTGTACGACCCTGTAAGTTCACAAACCGTTAGTCTACAGGTCACAGTCCAACACTCCATATCCATCCACTTACCGGCAGAAGCTCGGCAATCTGGGTCCAGCGGTTTCCATACTTCTCGTAGGCTTGCTGAATCGCGTCGTCTTCTTCCTCCGTAAACGGTCTGTCACCAAACGAATAGTCACGTTAATCGATTTCCTTCCCACAGTCAGCAGAAGCAAATCTCACGATTTGTTAATGCTCGGGTCCAATCGGTTCCGCCAGCGCTCACGACATTGCTTCGCCCTGCCATCAATAAAAGCCACCTCCAACATCAGCCTTTAGCCTCCTCACACTCATCCACATCTACGCACGTTCGTCCTGGGATGCTGTTGGAGACCTGACGCCAGTTGTCGTAGCCCTTGAGCATCATCTCCATGAGCATCGCGTCCTCCTCCACCGACCACGGGCCCTTCACGAGCCCAGGCTTGAGCACCTTATTCCAGCGCTGCAGGCACTGCGCGTTGTCGCGTCCTGGCACTCGCTCGGCCACCGCCTACAGCAGCCACAGCTGTTAAGAGTCTGTAGCCATCTCCAGCATCAGCAGCAGGCCACGCACCATCCAGTTGCGGTGTCCTAGCTCGGCCACCGCCTTCTTCAGGGCCTCGTCCTGTTCGGGCGTCCAGCGCTTGCTCACGACGCCGCCGCTCTTCTTCTTCTGCGCTTCCCCCGCCTGCTCGACGTGGGTCTCTTCCCCCACGGCGTCCCGTCCGCGCTTCCTGCACCGCATAAAGCGTCATGACCATCACTCTCAAGACATTTAAACATTGTATTGAAATTTCGTACACTGTCGCCTCCGCCACTAGAAATGCATCGAGGACCAAATAAAAGTCACAAACGTTAGAAGATTGTATATATGTAATTGAGGACCAAGCCACATCACATAGGCGGCAAGGAACGCTCGAAGCGAGTGGATACGCACCCATTGTAGAGGGGTCTGGGGTGTTGGGTCCTGTGTGTTGCAGCTGCTGCTTTGTTCCTCCTGCTCGAGCTTCTCGACGTGTGCGGGACTTGGACTGAAGAGAGTGAGACTCAAAGCGATGGGCTGGGGCACCAATTCTGCGGAAAGACAGTGTACCCACGTCTAATTGGACTAAAACACGCCCTCCTGAGTTCTCTCCCCATTTGTTGATAATGCGCAATCCACTCCACGATTGGACGAAAGTCCAGATAGATACATCTATGTATTACACACCAGCGCATGGCGAGCGTATGCACAATGACCACAACCAGCTCTCCCGCGCAAGTCATTTGTTGCTACGCAAAGTGAGCAGCTTCAGCTCATTAGCTTATCTTAGTCGAGTGGAATGGCTCCGGATTCTTTCGCGTTGCTCACTATTAATATCAAGCTCCAATACATCGCTGAACATCCATTGATTTATTTCTCGCACCAACACGAATCTACTGTCGCTACCTCCTGTCCTTGCCTGGCGGCGGTGTGGCCTCTTCGTCTGCTCGTGGTCTCGTGTCCCCAACCAACTTATAAAATGAAAATAAAGACGTGTCCACGACCCCCACTTCATGCGCAGGGGCCTCTCACCAGCACTTGGTCCACGCTCACTCGCTCCAGGTTCTTGTCTGCTCCTGACTAATACATTTTGCCCTTCCGGATCGGGCGCATGAGGTCCGAGTCCAGCAGATCGTCGATGTCGTTCGAAATATTACCGAGCTCGTATGAGATTCCGTTCGAGTTCCGTCGAGGCAGCGAGCGAGCTTCCTCAAAGTCGAGTGAGTGGGTCAAGTTGCGTCCACTGCTCGTTTCGAAGTTGTGCTGTGAGTACGCGTTCGGCTCCACTGGTAGGTTGGCAATGCGATCGTCTTCCTGGATAACCGTATCGCCGCCAGTTGACTTTTGTGCGCGCCAACTGTCGATTAGACCCTGGAACAGATGCTTGTCGTCGTGATCCAAGTTTTGCACTGCCTTCTGCAGCGACTCCGGGTTCTTGAACGAGCTGGTCAAACTATCCATCATATTGCTGGCGCCGATAGAGAGCCGACCTCTCTCGCTCTTCTCCTTGGATATTGACACGGTGGCGCGGAACATCTCATCCAGCTCGCCGCTAGCTAGCAGATCTTCGGGTGACATGTCCGTGAATGAGCTCAAACCGCGTGTACTGCCAAAGCTCAGCAAGCTGTTGGAATGACTGCGAAGAAGCTCCTTGAGCATTGCGGCATCATTCATCTCATCCTCAGCCTTCACTTCATCGCTCAGCGGCTCCACGCTTGGTTCCGGATATTGGCTAGGCATTGGTACCGGTGTAGTCAGTATGTGCTCATCAGGGTGAGGCATTGTCAACTGCGGAGGGTGCAGAGGCGGCATGGGCATAGGTGTGATCGGTACGCTATTGTCTGGATACGGCATCGGGATGGGGTAGCCATTCCCGTACGTCGGCATCTCTGGCATTGTAATCGGGACATTCATCAACGTTGCAGCGACATCGTCAGGCGTAGGAGGGGCTGCAGAGCGCTGCTTGTTCACTGTCATACCGGGCATGAGTTTAGGACGACCCGGCTTGGCCTTGACCTTCTGGTTCGGGTTTAAGGCCTTCCATCTCAACTTCACCGCGTCTTCCGTGCGTCCTGGCAGCAACTCTGCAATCTGCGTCCATCGGTTACCCATCTTCTCAAAGCCTTCCTGGATAATATTGTCTTCTTCTGGCGTGAAGGGGCTGCACCACCAGTGGTAATGACAACACCGTTAGTATATCCAACTTCCTTCAACACTTCAACGTAGCACCAGCAACGTACGATTTGTTGATGCTCGGGTCCAAGTGGTTCCTCCATCGTTCACGGCACTGCTTGGCTCTACAACCGACACAAAAAGCGTCAGCATTGCGCACTTCTAGCAGCAGCACTTCAAACCCCGTCAACGTACGTCCTTCCTGGGATGTGAGCCGCCACTTCTCCCCACGAGTGGCAGCCCTGCAGCACCATCTGCTCCAGCGTGCTGTCCTCCTCGAAGGACCAGTGGCCTTTCACGAGCCCCGGCTTGAGCACTTTGTTCCAGCGCTGTAGACACTGTGCGTGGTTGCGGCCGTCCACACGGGAGGCGATGGCCTTCCAGTTACGCTGGCCGAACTCGTCCACCGCTCTGCGCAGCGCGTCATCCTGCCCGGGCGTCCAGCGCTTGCCCTTCTCCTCCTCTGCGCGGGGCTTCTGCGCATCACTCGGCACCTCGTGGAACGAGCGCAACGCGTCATCGCTCGCGTCGCGCTCGCGCTTGCTGCACAAAAAATAAATAGGGTTCGCACACATAAGAATGGGTCCGCACACACAAGAAAGTGCTGCGCGCGGAGCTACGCACAGTGCAGCGTCCGCTGCGTGATCGTGACAGCAGCAAGGCAAAACAGGTCAGAACACGTCACTGGGGGCAAAGTGGGCACAGGGAGCGCACCCATAGTAGAGATCGAGAGCTGTAGGTTGCAACGCGCTGCCTGGCGCTGGTGACAGAGTGCGAGGGGCGGCGCACTCAGCGGTCGACTTGTTCAGGACCGCGCCGGGTTGCTTATGATGACCCCCCCAGCAGATGCCGAGAAAAACACGACTTTCGACCAATCAGCGCGCGGTCAGGACCTGCGGAACTTCAAGTTGACTCGTGCTTGTGTAGTGTGTACACTTTGCCGGTGTTTGTCGTGGGCTTGTGTGCTGTGCAACTCGTGTGCTGTGCAATCCGCGGCGGGGTTGAAGTTCGACTGGCCCGACCAGATCGGTGCTGGGCTTTGTGGCCGTGCCGAGTGAAATGCGGCGTCCGTCATGGCGAGATTTGGCGTCGGTCTTGCGAGCGCCTTGGGCATATGCAGGCTTGACAACACGCCAGTGCTTTCCATCTTAGAGTTTTATTGTTATGTGGCATGTAGGCAACGTTACTCGGCGGCACCGAAAGTTCAGCTTTGCACGTCGTCACCAAGCACCACTGGCGAGTGTGACCAGCCGCATTCAAACGCGAGCCCAGCAGAACATAGTCGTTGCCACGACAACGACGTCGCTTCCGCGGTGGACTTGGCACTCCATGTTCTACCGCAGACTACGGCGTTGTCGAGCCTCGTTTCCTAATGCCGGGTATCGTCGGTGTTAACTGCATAAGTGCTCGCACAGTAGTGGAAGTCTCGCCAACGCTGGCGGTCCCCACGATGAGGACCCCACAATGAGGACGACCCTTTCTGTCGCTGCGACTCGATGACGACGGAGGCGTCGAGGCAAATGCGTGGCACCACTGGCGGGCTGTGCCTTCGAATCGTGGGCGGTCTCACATCATTCGTTTGTACGAATGCTGTGCAACTTCAGAAACCTCTGCATAACTGATATAACGTCAGTCGAAATCGAAGCCCTCCTCTCTTTTATACATGTATGTACTCTATGTCCGCATGCCCCGTTAAATCCGGTACATGTATCTATATGGTGCGTCATTGTGTATCATCTCCAGCAGCCCCCTCTTGGAGAACTCACTCTGCCATGCTGTCGACTAGTAGCGCTGCTGCAATTCCTCGCGCCGTGGACACTCCGTCCAAGAAGGTTGTGCAGACTATCGATGGCCAGAGAATCGTCCGCGTGTGCGACGCCCGTCTGGCCTACGGCGATATCGTGGGCGACGAGAGCTTGGGCGGACGATTGATGAGCGCGGGGCCCCTTCTAGACTTGGTGGACCGACTGGCCGCTGCTCTCGCAGAAAAGCATGAGCTGCAGGTGACAACTTTGTTGAAAATCGCAGAGTTTACGATGCTCATGAGGTTTGGTGATGCAGTGTGACTGTCGGCCAAGGTATCGTCACGGTGTCCATTGATCGAGTGGACATCAAAAGCCCCATAGCACATGGGGATTTGGTCCGGATAGAAGGCGAGGTGATCAACTTTGGACGATCGTCGTTGGTCGTACAGGTAAATGCTGGCAGGGGATTGCAATGTAAAGAGAGTCAGGCAACTGAAGTGGTGACGCTTGGTTGGTCGTACAGATGAGCGGCTACCGCTACGACTTGGAGCAGACCAAGTTTGTCGAAGTATTGGGCGCGTTTGCCACGTTGGTAGCTATCGACGTGGAGACTATGCGGCCCAAGCCAGGTTTGCCCCAGTTGGTGCACCCGACCGATCCCAGCTACGTACCGAGACTTGAGGCAGTCGCGAAGCAGCGAAAGGAGCTTACTGCGCGTTGGCGGGAGATGCAGCAGAAAGTGGACCAACTCCCCCGCATCTCGGAGGACATGATCAAGGAGTCTGAGTACAACCACTCAGAGCTGGTTCCTGTGTCGGACACGTTGCTCGAGGTACAGACGACCTTCCTGCCCAAGAACTTGAATCGCAACAACACCATCTTTGGCGGCGACGTGCTCGCATTCATGGTACGTTGTCCTTCTAGAAGCTTTGCCTGTACGCTGGGCTTAACACGCTCTCTTCGCGTCTTGGGTTTTGTAGGATAAAGTGGCCTTGCAGTGCGCCAAGGGCTTCACGAAGAACAGGAACATGGTGTCAGTGTCCATGAACCGAATTTCTTTCAACCTGCCGATCCACATGCACGACATTGTCAACATGCACGCACGCGTCTGCAGCGTCCGGTAAGTGTAGACGCACAAAATGTGGTTGCTGTACTGCGGATCATCTAACGTTTTTTCGTGTTCCGCAGTCGCTGCCATTTGGAGGTCGAAGTCGAGGTGTTTATCTCGCACGTCCGCACCATGAATCACCGCAAGTCCCACACCGGGTGCGTATAAATCGCTGGTGTGTCTGGTACAGGCTAGGATGAGGAGGCTAACTACGAGGTGTGTGTGTCAGGTATTTCACGGTGGTGAACCTCGACCAATTGCACAACAAGGCGCGCATTTCGAGAGGACTGCTTGTTGACGAAAAGGACCAAGTGAGCATGCGTACCTTGCTGAAGGCCCAACACCGCTACGCTTTTGACAAAGCGGAGCAGAATCTACTGTCGCGGGGTCGATTGGAGCTCACAACGGCTACGCCAAGTCTCGCAGTTGCCTCCACACTGCGCGGGCGTCTTTGAAGTCAACCCGCATAAACCTGCAGTTGCGTTGACGAACAGTGCCGATACTACATCATAGCTCCAGCAATAGACCGATGTGCATTGAGTTTGTTTGGTTGATTGGCTTGCTGGTTGTTGAGATTTACGCCATCAGAAGAACAGATCTTCGATGAGCGGGAGCATGACGGTCACCTGGGCAGGAGGGATCACCGCAAAAACGTCAGCGCTGGTCGTGCGTGTCCTTGACATCGACCAGAGAGGTTTCTTCGGCCTCGCGCACATTGCCAGTTGCAATTTCCAACGCTACGCAACATGTCGGGGTCCGCTGTTGCTGCAACCACTGTTCGTCCCCGAGCAGCGACCACTTCACCCACAAGCGTGGTGCAAACTGTAGACGAACAGCGGATCGTACTGGTGGCCGATGCTCGCCTGACCCACGGTGACATCGTGGTATGTTTCTCACCTTTCGATCAACTGTTTTGTACTGATTCGGATAACTCTGGACTTTGTTTGTCCAGGGCGATGAGAGTCTCAGTGGCAGGCTCATGAGTGCAGGAGGCATTCTGGATCTGGTCGACCGTCTTGCCGGTGCGCTGGCTGGAAAGTACGATTGATGAAAGGCTCAACCGGAATGGCTACTTTTCGTGACACTTTGTGTGCGTTGATTTCAGTATAAGTAGCGCCGACCAAGGGGTTGCCACGATCTCGATCGATCGCGTGGACATCCAGAGCCCCATCGCTCATGGTGACCTGCTACGAATGGAAGGAGAGGTGATCAACATCGGGCGGACCTCTTTAGTCGTGCAGGTAATTGTGGATTGGGCTTTCAGGCTAGGAAGGAACAGGTTTCTGAGCCACTTGCTATGCATTATGCTGCCCTGTAGATGACCGGCTACCGGTATGACTTGGAGCAGACCAAGCTCGTTGCAGTGTTGAGTGCAATTGCGACGTTCGTAGCTGTTGACTTGGTGACTCTGCGGCCCAAGCCAGGTTTACCCAAGTTGGTGCACCCGACGGATCCAACCTACGTACCAAGACTCGAGACGATTGCAAAGCAGCGCAAGAAGCTCGCTGCTCGCTGGTGTGCGGCGCAAAACCAAGTGGATCAAATGCCGCACATTTCGACGGACATGGTTAAGGATCTTGAGAGTACCAAATCAGCTTTCGTCTCTGTTCAGGACACACTGGTGGAAGTCCAGACGACCTTCCTACCCAAGAACCTGAACCGGAACAACACCATCCACGGCGGCGATGTGATGGCATTCATGGTAATGGTGCTTTCTACCGAGCAGGGGTTGTTGTTTTCTGAACCATTCTTGTATGACAGGACAAAGTGGCCTTGCAATGTGCCAAGGGTTTTGCAAAGAACAGGAACATGGTGACGGTGTCGATGAGCCGTATTCTCTTCAAGTTCCCGATTCGGATGGATGATATTGTCACCATGATGGCGCGTGTCTGCAGTGTTCGGTAAGCCCCCAGCACTGCGTTTAATACGATGTACGAGCGAAAATTGATCGCCTCTCTGTGCTTTCAGTCGCTACGATTTGGAGGTCGAGGTCGAGGTGTTCATCTCGCATATCCGCACGAAAGCGCGCCGTAAATCGCATACCGGGTACGTGACCAAAGCGCAAGAGCGTGGCTGCCAGTCTCAAGCTCCTTGCTAACCCAAGTTCTTTGAATTTTGTAGTTACTTCACGGTGGTGAACCTTGACCAACTGTATCGCAAGACAGACATTCCAAGAGGCCTGCTTGTAGATGATTCAGATCAAGTGAGCATGCGAATCATGCTGAAAGCCCAGCACCGCTACAGTTTCGACAGCGAGGAGCGGAAATTGTCCCCGGTGCATCGGCTGCCGCTCGCTACGACCACTTCGAAAACTGTGGTCGCTCCCAGGCTGCTCGGGCGTCTCTGATAGAAAGCTGCAGTGAAAAAAGGGTAGACGAATCTGCATTGAAATGCGTGAACTCGTGCAGAACCGACGAACTTCTACCGTACGCTCTACTTCGAAGTACACGAGTGCATTTCCAGAGGTCTATAACCTGCAACCTTGCACGTTTGATCAGCCTGCTAACCTATAGGCGGCTACCAGAAATCGAAGTGAGCGCGAGAGGTTTGAGTTGCAGTAGCTCTTGTTCTTTCTCGCGAAAATGACGTCGGTGCTGAGCCTTTAGCAGTGTGCGCAGGCCGCGCTGGTCCCCTTCGTTTGCAATTAACCCCCGAGTGACACGGTCAACATGTTCGGCAGTATCCAAGTTTGCAACCGAAAAGTAGCTGCACCAAACATGATGTTAGAGTCAGCGAATCAAGAGACACACAATATGCTACGTACCCTGACAGTCCCTTTTGGCGCTCCTCAGTTGCGCTTTTCTTGAGAAAGACCTCCACTTCCACGTCAACGTAGTGCTCCCTGTATTAGCAAGACGTATAAGTGCCGATAAGCCCATTACTGTAGCGCTGAATATCTACACTACGCCAAGACTTACCGAATGCCACAAACCCGCGCTTCCATTGCCACAACGTAATCCGTTGTGATCGGTAGCTTGAACGAAATTCGACTAGCGGCCACAGTCACCATGTTGCTGTTTCCGGTGAAGATTCTACCGCAGTACAGCGCCGTTTTGTCCTGTTCGAGCAAGCATGGCGTTCGCCAAGCTTGTTAGTTTACGATCCTTCAGCCCTAATGTCAACAAGAGTATCGTACCATCCAAGCCATGATTTCGCCGCCGAAGACGGTGCCGTTCCGGTTCAAATGGCGCGGCAAGAACGAGGTTGAGAGTGCGACGACGGTGTCCTGCACCGAGACTTTGTCAGACCGCTCACCGCCGCGCGTGGCGTCGTCCAGCATACCGAGCGAGATTCTTGGCAACTGATCAACAGATTCCTCCGTGCTTTTCAAGCGCATCGATAGCTCCTTGCGGTACCGCGCGATTTCCTGAAGCTGAGCGATTCGGTGTCCATTTGTGGGATCCACAAGCGCTGGCAGTCCTCGAAACGGGCGATTGTCCTCGTCCATAGCCACTGCTGTCATTACCGCATTGATCGCATGAACGAACTTACGTGTCGCCGTATCATGGCGGTACCCGGTGACCTACAACAGTACGCATCGATGTGGGCAAACTGCTCTGCAACCAGCAGCACCCGTTGCTCAATGTACCTGCAGTGTCACGGACGACCGTCCAATATTGATCACCTCGCCCTCAAAACGCACGACGTCCCCATGCAGAATGGGGCTCACCACGTCAAGGCGTTCCAGTGCTGCCATGGCTACCTTCTTGGAAATCGCGCTGCCATCATAAAAGTACTAACGTCAGCCTGGTCGGTGGCCTCACAACATTGAGTTGGCCCACAAGCACCACAAACTTTTCGGCGGCAGCTCCCCCAAACTTGTCTAGGCGCTGCAGTATCGGTCCAAGACCGAGCAGCTTGCCACGCAAATGCTCCTCCCCCTGCAGTCAGCATCAGAGTTAGTGTCACCCTAGCAATTGGTGGAGTGGTTAGCGTACGACGGTGTCGGCATATGCCAAGCGCGTTTGCTGCACCGCCACGGCGCTTTTAGCTGCTGTGGACATTCTAGAGCGCTGTAGTCGCAAGAAAGAGCGGCGTCGAATCCGACACTTGGAGACAACAAGTTCAGGAATGAAGAGGAGAAGGATCTCACGTGGCGTTTTCAAATCACCAGTGCACACGGCTGCTTTCTGGTGCATGTTGTACTTATCGACGTATGCCGTTCACGGCGTGGCTTGAGTGTTGGAAGAGTTGGGCGTCGAGAGCGAGAGCGGCTCAAGTGTCAGCAGCTTGCGCTCTTGGTCGTCGAACAGCCAACGGTGTTGAGCCTTGAGCAGCGTGCGCATGCTCTCCTGGTCGTTTTCGTCCACCTTCAGACCCGTGGAGATCTGCTTCATGCGGTAGGAGCGATCCAGGTTCGCTACGGTGAAGTAGCTGCACGGACACAGTGAAAAGCGTCAGTAGTTATCCAGTCACAGAAACCTAGGTCGGTGCGTACCCTGTGTGCGACTTGCGGCGCTCCTTGGAGCCGATGCGGCCGACAAACACTTCCACCTCGACTTCCAAGTGGTGGCGGCTGCAGAGGGCAAGCAGGTCGTTAGTCCGAGCATTTCATACCGAAGAGAGCAGTGAGATAACCGTACCGAGCGCTGCTGACGCGCGCGTGCATGGTCACGATGTCGTCCATGGTGATCGGCAGCTTGAAGAAGATTCGGTTCATCGAGACCGTGACCATGTTCTGGTTCTTGGTGAAGTTGCGAGCGCAGTACAGCGCCACCTTGTCCATCCACGTGAGCACTTCGCCGCCGAAAATGGTGTTGTTGCGGTTGAGGTGCTTGGGTAGGAAGGAGTTCTGCACCTCGATCAGCGTGTCAGGGATCGGCACTTCCAGGGACCGGCCGTAGTCGTACGTCTTGAGCATGTCCACCGACACATGCGGCAGCTGGTCCACTTCTTCCTGCACTGTGCGCCATCGAGCAGCAAGTTCCTTACGCTGGGCAGCGATCTCCTCGTGCTTTCGCACGTACTCCGAGTCGGTCGGGTCCATCAACTTGGGCAGCCCCGGACTCGGCCGCATGTTCTCGTCCAGCGCAACGCACGTCATCATGGCGCTCAGCGTGTGGATGAACTTGCCGGCTTCGACGTCGTGGCGGTACCCCGTGACCTGCACCGCCAAGGACGAGCGCCCGGTGTAGATCACCTCGCCTTCCAGTCGGACGAGGTCGCCGTGAGCGATCTGACTCTTGAAATCCACTCGATCGACCGAAATGGTCGCGATGCCCTTGCACGCCACACTGCAACATCCAAACGTCAGCCTTCAACACCAACTCAAGGCTTGCAGCTTGCTGCGTACTTTTCAGCGACTGCAGCTCCGAAGATGTCGAGTCGTTCCAAGATGGGCCCGGCGCTGATCAACTTGCCACTCAAACTCTCCTCGCCCTAGTCAAAGCTGCCACGTCAGACAAATGAAAGTCTCCAAAGACATACATGCAACTAACAACGTACGATGATGTCGGCGTAGGCCAGACGCGTATCCCGCGGGTTCACGAACGTTTGGTCTCCGATGGTCTGCATCCTCACGGCGCTCTGAAATCGATTGTGCGATGACTGCATGTACCTCGGTCCCGTTCGACGGATCAGAGTTAGCATCGCTCTCAGTACGCAGTGCCTGACGTTCGCTTTGGGCAGTGAAACGCAACTTGGTGCAAGTATATTTTGACTGACGTGGCGTCCGCAGTTGGCAAAGTGAACCGCCAGGAACTGAAGCTGCGCATCGCTGCGAGCTGAACCACGTTCCTGTCACGAGACGAGAGGTTGGCAAGGCTTTGTTGCGGCTTGCATCGTATCGGCACGATTACCGTAGTTGTCATGCACTTGAAGTTAGGGAAAAAAATGTGGTGTGGTAGTTGTGCGAAATGACCCAAATTTGTCCAAAAAGTAACAGTTCCCAAAATAAGTGCATCGCAAATCTAAAATATTGAGACTATTCCGAAAAAATCTAGTGATAACGTTAGTTCATTTAGTGACTGAATACAGTGCTGGCCAAAAGGATAGCCCACCCTATATTTTCCCACATAACTCGGTCAAGTTTTCGAGTTTGGGTGCCAAACTCGAACCATTTAGCGTGCTCAGTGCATTGATTCCGCCAATCAAATTTGAGTGGAATCCGCGCGATAATGAGGGAGTTTCTATACAAGCCCTCGAAAACAAGGCTGGTCAAAAGGATAGCACAGTTATTTTGACTTAGTTTGACTATTGAGACGTTATGTGTACCACATACAATCACTACTTAATCGTCTTTCCGTCTGCCTTTAGCACTTCAACGCACCGCTTCTTCATGGACAGCACCGACTTTTTGAGGTGGCTAACAGGCATTTGCTCCCATAGCACCTTGATTTTAGCAATGAGGTCTTGCTTGGTCAGATACTGGCGCGCCCCTCCGTAGACCTTACCCATCAAGTAGCTCCAGATATTCTCAATTGGATTCAGATCAGGTGACAGAGCCGGCCACTTCATTACCTTCTTCAGGTGCTCATCCAGGAAGGCCTTCGTGACCTTGGACGAGTAAATGCTGGCGTTATCCTGCTGGAGGGTAAATTCGGTACCAAACCGGCGATGGGCCACAGGCAGCAGGTGCTCAGAGAGAGAGAGAGAGAGAGAGAGAGAGAGAGAGAGTAAATATAGGCGTGTGAATCTTGAGTCACTTCCAAAACGCTAGCGCCGTAGTCCCGTCCGCCCAGAAGCCACCCCAAACCATGACAGACCCACCGCCGTTTTGGCGACTAAACCGCACCTTAAGGTCGTCCTTTAAACATCTCCAATAGCTCTTAAGCCCATCGGGGCCGTCTAAGCTCTATTTTTTCTAGTCTGAAAAGACGGTAGATCGCCAGTTTCCCTCGCCCCAGTCGTGGTGACCTTCAGCCCACTCGATTCGGGTCTTGCGATGCGCGTCAGTTAGCTTCGTAGCCTTGTTCATGGTCATATACTTGAAGAGCTTGGTGGAGTTCAAGAAGCGACGAACAGTACGGCTGGAGATAGTAGCTTTTCTTGATCCCCGACGAGCTCAGCGTGTCTTGGCGTGTCGCTCGCACAACACGGCGGCAGTCGCGCGGCGACATCTTCCGCGGGCGGCCGGGGCCGAAGCGCTTTCCGAACGCGTCAGGATCACGCAGGTAATTGGATATAGGATTTCTGGAGCGACATATAGCAGCAGCTATCTGGTTGGCGCTGGCACCTTGAGCTGCATAGGCATCGATCTGACCGCGTTATACTCCGTGAGTTGGCCCTTCCGGCCCGTGGCAAGAAGGAAAATGAGTGTCCTGCTAAGTGACATGTGGCACACATAACTTCTCAATAGTCAAACTAAGTCAAAATAACTGTGCTATCCTTTTGATCAGCATCGTTTTCGAGGGCTTGTATAGAAACTCCCTCATTATCGCGCGGATTCCACTCAAATTTGATTGGCGGAATCAACGCGTTGAGCACGTTAATGAAATACAAAGTAAACATAGACATTCACAGCAGCGCAGGCGGCAGCGACGGGTTAATGGGAGGAATACAAAAGCCGGATGTAGCGGAATCGGAGGAAGTAAGGTATTTAGGACACATTGCTGGACTGGAGATATGTTTGAGTTTGGCGTCCAAACTCGAAAAACTGACCGAGTTATGCGGGAAAATATAGGGTGGGCTATCATTTTGGCCAGCACTGTAGTGTTAGTTTTTATATAATGTTATCAGCACTACATTATGTGAACCTCCATAGTAAGAAACATCAACACCCACAGCCATGTCCAATACAACCGAGCTGATCTTCTGCGTCTTCTTATTCTCTGCTCAGCATCACACCACCTGAAGTATCGGTGTCGGTCAAGTCATCCGCGACAAAACGGCTCCATTACTGATCGTTACGACTATTTCATGGCCAAAACAATCGGGTATGACGATGCTGGCTCGTGTGACCAAGAAGACGTAAGATTGTCAGAAGCGGATCTGTGGAAAGACAGGAAAAAAATACAAGATATCATTCCATAACTCAGTAATTCACACCATTTAATGTACACTAGTTTGTGCTAGTATACAGTTAGAGTTATTAACCGTGAGTCTTCGTCGAAAGAGGTCTGAAAATAAATGTTAATAACTTTATTTGTTGTGCTTAGTGTAGCCAACATATGACAGCCCCAAAACAGTCCAGGAAGTTGCGCTGTTGGGTTGCCTCACTTCGCTAATATGGAGGAATCTGCGACAGCTCTTCCGTCTCTGGATCATTTCGCCATACAGCCACTGCCTGAACGAGCATATCTTCTCTTGAAATTCATATCTGGACGACTATGTGGTCAACGCTGTGTAGAGTTCGACACGAATTCTTGCCAAAGGTGATAGACCATTTCGAGCTAGTGATATGAAGATTCCGCGTAACCATCGCGGAGCGATGCGCTCACAGAAAGCGGACTTCTGGTAGTCGAAGAGTGTGATCGAGGAAATTTCTGACGACGAGATGCCGAATTACGCTCGAACGACCAGCATCATGTGGGAGTTTGCCATGAAGTCCGATCACCAGAGCTATGCCATCAGATTCAAAGCTCGAATCGTGGCACTAGGCAACCACCAAAGGCATGTGATCAACTTTCACGAGACGTATGCACCTGTCGCGCAAATGTTTTCTTTTATTAATTTGATTTGCGATGTATAGCATGTAACTGTTCCACTAATAGAGACATGAAATCGAATACCCATTTCGGTTTGTCGTTTACATCCTGACCGGTCTTCCGGATACTTGTTGGTATCGTTCCTCGTGGCATCCTCCCTCCGTCGCCCCTCTCGCGTTTCCCACCCTCGTCCACTGCCCCATGTCTTCTTCCATGTGGGCTATCAGCTCTTTGTAAATCCTGTGCTCGTGACCCATCTCTGCAAGATGTACCATTGTGCTTCGTTGTGTATCCATGATGATGTTTGCCAGTCCATCCTCCATTTTGTTATGCCTGGGATAACGATGTGTCCAACTATCGGCCTCGCAAATTCCCGTCCACCTAGTAACTTTCGCACACCCATGCCTCAGCTTCTTTTCCCTATGTGGTCGTCGTAGTCTCATCATCTTCAACATCATATCACTGTCACCCACTACAGTGATGTTCATTCCCGTGCTGCTGCTTGTTATAGTAACCTGTGTAGATCGATAAAATCTGCGACATTGTTGGTCATTATGGGTCTCCTCAGAGCTGTCGCAGCTGCCCATACCGGCGTCCATCCCCCCATTGCCGTACTCCGCTCGACGATGACGCTGCCTCTTCCTCCCAGTCCTGGATTACCACGAAACCCCCCGTCGAAAAAACCTACTTTGTCTATCTGCACTCCGATTCATGCCTCCTTGTCTTCAGCCTCCCACCTTCACCGCTCGCTGATGAACTCCACAATTCTCGAACTAGATTCCGTACTCGACGTCAGTGAGTACAGCCGTAATCATTTTTAGAGAAATATTGTTGACGTAAAACGATCTGAACTTCCGCATATCCCAGAAGAGAAACATCCTGCTTTACAAGAATTGCCCTCCGTACGAACCTGCACGCCGTCGCCGATCCCCTATTCTACCGCGGCGGTCGCATCCTCATGGATTTCCTCCCGGGCTGCATGATGAACACGTCGACGGGTCCAAGCGTGGACGCCCGCCAGGTGCACTCAGCACAAACTTTTACCGGCACGAGAAATGCAACAAATCGATGTGGTGGACTGTATGCAAGTTTGCTACACAGTCCACATAAGCGACAGAGCAACCGTTCTCTTTCCACACCATGTTCGAGGTCGAAAGGAAGCTTGGGAGAAGCACTTGGCCAAGTGCTTATACTGCGCTCGAGTAAACGGCGACTCGTTGCAGAGCGATGAAGATCAAGGTGGAGCGAATAAACATGCACAAACTAACAAAATCCAATGCATCTCGCATTTATGCCCGTTGAATTACTGATCTTTTGGCGTTTGCTAATGGATCTTCAAGCGGAAGCCTTGCTTCCGGACTCTTTTGTAGAGCCACTGTCATTCAGGATATTGCTCGTCTTTTTGAACGCTCGCTGTGGTGTTCCGGGTCCCACGCCCCATTGCCATGTCATGGGCAGCCGTATTCTGGACGAGTATGCAGAGCTGTATTCAATTGAGCAACGAAACAATGTTTGAGCGGTCCAAGATCGAAGCGGTGGAAGAGTAAACTTTCTTTCGGATGTCTGGGAAACGATAGCAAATTTGCACTGTTTGGTCGTGTAATGAATTACGGTTTGCAACCTGCTGGTGATCGCCATGACGGGCTTGCAATTGCTGAACAAATTGAAATGGTGATCGAGGAGCTTCTTGCGTCGGAGTGGAATGTGGGTGATGTTGTGATGGTCAATGTGGACGTGCCCGTCGCATTTGTGGCTCTTCGATACTCAAAGATTTCGTTCGTGCATTGCTTCGCTGATGCTGTCAATAACCTCGTGAAAGTTGTCCTCAAAACAGATTTCCGCGGATGCGGTAGGTGTTGCCAGTTATTTGAACACTTCTACTTCTAAATGGCTGGTTCGTGCAGTCAAGGCAATACATAAGCGCTATAGAGCTAGTTTTGCTACATTCACACTATGTGAGACTCGCTGGAATTCAATACAGGCATGTTTCGCGTTGCTCCTCCGTGCACGAGGAGCACTGGAGATAAGGTCTCCTCTTATCGGGACAGCAGCGAACTGATGGACAAGCTTCGTGTTCTTGATGACCACGAGGTTTGGATGAAGCTGGAGACAACCGAGAAAATTGTTCATCCATTATGCACTGCTTCCTTTCGTCTGCAGAGAGATGAAAACACAGTGACTGACGTTGTCAATTCCTATATGGAGATTTATCGTGGGTTTGCTTGCACCGAGTTGAGCGACGCTCTGACTGGACTAGCGGAGTCTCGTTGGAATGCTTGCAAGCAGCCTTCATTCATCTTGGGCTTTTTTTCTCCATCCTGAGTTTGTAAGAATTGCGCCGAGCAATTTGCGTCTTCGCAATTTGCCGAAGGCAAGCGAATCTCTTCTATATGGACCAAATACCTCTGTCCAAACGGAGAAGCTAGACGCGTCGGTCTCGTATCGAATCTGACACTGCAGGCACGGGATAACTCTCACCGCCCAAGTTCAAGATTTAACGCTGCGCTATAGGCGTTCTAGATGTATTACCAGGGCCCGAGATTCGACAGCAGAGCACCTCTGCTGCCAAGTAGTCTTGCAGTGATCGCAGTCTTTGCCTAAAAGCTGAATGTCACTTTCCAATTTGTCTCACAACTGACACATCAATTTCAAACACTACAACTACCAAGCTTCGTCTCGGCTAACTTCCATCTCTTCCTGCCTACGCCGTGCCCAAACACAACAAAGTATGTGGTGCAAGCACGACAGTTTCCTCCGACCGTGCTCGCTGAGCTTGATGATGTGTTCCAAAGGGCACAGTATTACTACCGTCGCTTTGTTAATGATGATGATAGTGGCCTGCGTGATGATATGTTCAACGGGATTCAAGGAGCTTATACAACGTCGGGCTGCGTCGCCTTCAACGAAGATGCAGTGACCACGTTTTGGGAGTACGAAAAGCAGTCGAAGCCAAATCGCAAGACATACAATCTACGAACACAAGACCAAACAAAACAGCTACACATCACTAGATCCGAACCGTTCAAGTGATAGTGTTTCCAGCGATTTGATCAGCCTTCCGAGCGACTTTGAAAGGTGAGGTCATGGCTTATACATTTAATACTGTTTCTTGTATTCGAGTTGTTGAATATATTATCACGGAATGATGTTTCTAATTATCCGCAGTGCTAAAAAGTTACGAAACAATTTTAATCTCGTCTTGTACAGTGCCGAATCGCCACACCTAAATAAAGTTCGGGATGCAGAGAGAGAGAGAGAGAGAGAGAGAGAGAGAGAGAGAGAGAAAACAGTTTGCATCACCGTTCCAGCAAGCCAAAGCATGGCTCAATGCGATTAAGGTGATGACAGTACGGTGGTAATAAAGAAGTCGAGCACCGCACGCATGAACCACATCCTGCAGCTCAGAGTACATATGGATTTTTGTATTATCCAATATCACTATCGTGCGTGGAAGTGGCCATGGATTGAGATGCGTACAAAAGCCACGTGAGTCTTTCTTGGTAAAATGAGAACTGAGATTGAAAGTAAAGTTATCCTGGCACCTTACTGTCTTGTTAGCGACTGGATCAATGAGTGAACCTAAAGAAACGAGCGGGTACATATTATGAGCCCATGACGATGAGGACAGGCGATGCTGGTGCCAGGGTGACGAAGGAGCTTGTCATGCGGCATGACATGATTCATAGAACTTTACTCGTGTAGGAGCACAGCGACATAATCTTGTCGTAGTAAATTTTAATCTCTGCATGCACTGCTTCTCAGGTTGATTTTGACAAGACCTTTCGACTCAAACTGAGGTCAAAATTGAGCACGCGGCAGGTAGTTAAGTGGAAGTATCCAGGAAGGATACTCCTATTTCCGGAAGCATAAGAAGCGGATGACGTGCTGCTTCATCGCAGACTGCGACAAGGTCGCCAAGTCAAGTTTAGAGTAGAGCGTGTAGTTATCGTAGCTCACTTCCGTTCTCACATCGTTCGCAGCACTCGAACCCGCCTCACCACGCCCTCCGACTCGACCGCAGCAAACAATACATCTCTTTGCCCCAAGTGACTTGCGTGATGGAAACGTCAAAACATTTGATATCTCTGGAAAATGTCTTGTAACGTAGACTTGTAACTCCTCTACGTATAATGTCGGATGGATCTCCACATACGCCAAAAACTGTCTTGAGCACCCATGTGGCCATCGAACATGCTTTTTCTTCTCTCTTTTTTTCGTTCACCATGCCGTCGTGCAGAAAAAGCGAGTACCACCGTCGAATTGTGGGCAACTTGGGGCCTACCACCTCCGAGACATGAGCATCAGGAATGCAGTACACGTGGAGGAGAGTAACTGCCCTTCAGCGGAGGTCACCCGCGCATGTCATTGGCCGAAGAAGCTCGATGGACAATGATGGAGCAGTGCTGGCGAACGGGGTCCATTGTTCTCGACAGTCAACTACTTTCCCCGAAGTAAAGCTGAAAACGTAACTTCTTTTGATATATCTCACCGGTTATAGCTCTTACATCTATCTCTTCGGTGCGATATCAAGGCAACTGAAACGGGCCTGTTCCACATTTTTGGAGCTGTCAATTCGAGTTTCGGACCCTCTGTTTTGCCAAAATATGTGCACGCCACAATAATACATAATATTGTTTTAATGGCAAGTGAAAAGTGTGTTTAAAAACACACTGTTCACTTGCCAACATACAGCAATCAATATTGCTGCGTAAGGTATATGTATAGCTGTCGTGTTAAAAGTGCTGGTAGGGGCCTGGTAGTGACTGAGAGTAGTGTGTATGACGATGGTCAAGTGATGGTATGGATGATGTGAGTAGTGTGAAGTTGTGGATGTAGGTAAGCGATGAATGCTGTAACACGAAACGACACTTCATCTGCAAGTCGGACTTTGACTATATTTCAATATTTATGTAAACCACTCAGAGAATCACAATAACACCTCGATCCTCGACAATGTGGTCTCGGCTTACGGAGGGGCTGGCCGACATGGTGGCACCCGAGGAGGGCGACGAGCAGCAACGGGAGGACGAGGACCAGATCTGGAGTCGCTTTGCCGCCGTTGTGGCGCCTCCTCCCGCGTCCCCGAGCCGCTCTGGAGCCTCAGCGTCCGTCCCTAACGAGGAGGACGAGCAGGAACAATATATTTGTGATTTGGAGCGCGCATTATTGCAACGGAAGAAGCAGAACGAGGCACTGGAGACCAAGGTAAAGATACTTTTTCTTATTTTATAATGATAATTAATATTTCTTATAACGTGGTAGGTCCATGAGCTGGAAAGTCGAGCAGGGGAGGACCGACAACGCAGAAGACAATTGAAAGAGCAGGTCATTGAAAGTATTGCATTGTTTTTTGTTTTTGGTGACATGATATTGATGTATTTTTTTATAATAAAGGAGGTGAAGATTGCACAGCAGAAGGTTACTATTGAGAGACTGCAGGCTGCTCGACAGGATGCCGCGACGTTGCAGGCTGATGAGGGGCAAGATTCAGGGACGGACTGTAATCGACTCGTGCAGGAGTTGCAGCAGTCTCATGCTGAGGTAAAATTTCATTGTAAAATTGTTGACGTATTTGGGATATACTAATTATTAGTTTGTGTATGTGTAGGCTGAAGGACTTACAACGCAGTGTCAAGCTCACGAGAAGGAGATAATTTCGCTGCGTGATCGAGTAGAAGAGTTACAGGTTGCCAGTGAAACGCTGCAGGATGACGAGCGGGAGGCGCGCTCGAGGGCTGCGGAGTATGAGCAAGGGTACATGGATTTACTGGCGGAGATGGAGAAAGTGAAGAACGCAAACGAGGAAGAGAAGGCGGCGCTGGTGGTGAAAAGTGAGGAGCACGCGAGCTCCATTGACAGTCAACGATTGTATGAGTTGGAGGCGCGACTAGCCACATCAGAGGCCGATAAGGCTGTGGCTCAACAAGATGCTGAGAGGTTGCAGCGTGACCTTAATGCGCTTGAAGGCGTGCTACATCAATTTCAGGTGGACAGCAAAGCGCAGAAAGAGCGCGTTGCTGCGATGGAGGCGAAGCTTGAAAAGGCAAAGAACAAGTTGCTGACGCGTCAACCACTTCCAGAGCCCAGCGAGGGGGGAACCAACGATTTAGAGCGAGTGATGGAAAAGCTGGCGAAAAAGACGCACGAGTGCGATCAGCTACGTGAGGTACGAGCCTCGAATTTGGTCAAGATATGTTGTTTGTGGAGCTAACGTTGTAAGTTTGATATTTTGAGCAGGCACTTGAAAGCACAGCGACGCAATACAACTCGGAGCGCGATGTGCTAGACAAGAGACTTGCCGCGCAATTAGTGGTGTGGTGTCTGCTGCTTGCTGTCTATTGCTAGAGTTTGTACTAATATTTTCGCTTGACATCAGGTCGCTTACGTGGACAGCACCAAAAAGGACGAAGTACTTCAGCTCATGGCGCGAATGATGGTGCGTTTAGGCCGCGATACGTTGGTTGATGACCTAACAACGTGTACTTACGATTTACAGGGTTTTTCAGAGGATCAGAAGCGCCGCGTTGGTTTAGGCTACCCCATTGAAGGGAATGGAGGTGGCGGCCTCTTCTCATCGATTATCGGACTCGTGGCTCCAGGCGAAGGAGGGAATGCTGCTGTTGACCCATCAAGCATTGAAGGCAAGAGATTTGCAGACATGTGGTCCGACTTTTTGCTTGACGAGGCTTCGAAGGGGCGGTAAATCGGAGCTATCTAAAGGCCCAAGGCCAAACAAGGTGCGGCTGCGTATTGTGAATGAAAGCGGAATTTTTGAGCTGGTAGCCGTCATCTCTGTCGATGTCCGTCGTAGTTTCCAAGGTTGTGCGTGTGTTTACTCGATGGAGGTGTCAACGACGCGGATTTCGATATCACGATACGTCACAGTAAGCTGGTAGCAGAAATGGTTCACTCATTGTTGGAGCGCAGACAAGATGGAGTCAGATGTGTGGCCGTTGGATGAGCAGGAGTCGTCGACAACGGTAGCATTGATGTGCTCGCCAAACCAACCAGTGTTGACATGGTTACCGACAAAGTCTTTGGAAGGTTTTGTGGCGAGGTGGTGAAACCAACTCATGATTTGCAGGCAATTCTCGACTTTAGCGAGTTCTACAACGAGCGCGACCGTAATTAGTGTTCTCCTTGTCTTCGCTCATTTTCCAATTTAAGAACAAGATGAGGAGAACAACACAACATCTCGATTCACAGTTGATAATCATGGACGAAAAGCTTGCCACGAGCTGACCACGTAGGATTTGACCGAATGAATTTGTCCGATCCTAGACACCAATCGTTGGACCTGGCAATGAATCGCATCAGGTCACCAATCCACCTGGTGGAGGACGCATTGCATTCGCGTACCGTTTTGAGCAAGTCAGTTGGTGGCATGGGCGGACCCAAATCACTGTAGCAGGACATATCAAACCATCGTCAGTTGTCGAGTGACGATTGCAACGCTGTGACTCGAAAGCGTATTAGGCGGAACAATGGATGTCGTGTGCAGTTTCGGACGCAGCGTTGACGTGGACGGCGACGAATGGATTGACCTAGGACTCCCGCCTGCTCCATTCAAAGTCGAAGACACTGCACAGCCTAGCAGTAGCGCTAGGCAGGAGGTCGAGTTGGGAGGTGACGATTGTAACGACAAGGAGTCTTCTGTCCTAGTGACCTCGAAGGTGCAGACCAGTGAACCCGCAGCCATCCCAGAGCCAATTCCGGAGCCGGGACCAGATACTGACACGAAGCATCAGCAGATCAAGACAATTGAGCAACGAGGCCTGCAGCAGGTGGCGGAGCCGCAGAAACCGAGACTTCCTGCTTTTGCTCCGGTTTCAAAGGCGGCGAGGTCGAAAGAAGTGAGTGTCGACTCTCTATTCGTGTTCGAGCTTCAATACTCAACTTTTGTTGCTTCCCTCTGTATTACCAGGCTTTGATGGCGTTCTACCTGGGTCGCGCCAAGCAAATGGAGGTCAAACACAAGAAGATGGTGGGCATCCCACCGAAACTGGTGGTCATTTGCACTCTACAAGACTCGGCTCCTATTGGACTTTAGCTCGAACAGGGCTTACATTGTACTCAACGGAGGAGTTGTGCGTGATAGATGCCTTTCAATTGATTTTGAGCCACATTTGCTTCGCTTGTGTACTTTATTTCGTTTGCTAGGACATCCACGCGGTTCGCTGGCGGTCCTCCACGTTGCCTAACAAGCTGTCGTTAACTACTCGTATTACTCCAGGCGTGGGCTTGGGGAACTCGCGCAGATACTTAGCGGATGCTGTCCCTGCGCTTTTCATCGATGCTCTAGCGTTTCCTGGAGCTGCAGAAGTTGCTCTCGTACGGTTCGAAACAAGCTTGGGACTCCCGGCAATTGTTCTTAATGCGGTGGTTGGTCGAGGTTTGAGAGTTCCCAGCGAGGTGTGACTGCTGCCGCTGCTGTTGGTACAGATACTGCGATTGCTTCCGCTGGTGTCGTCTTTGACGCTGGGATGTAACGAACCACCTACTTTGCCACTGAAAGCTGTAGTACGGACGCGAAGCGAGGGAGTTGAGAGTGACGGCGTGAGGTGCTGGACATTACACAGACAACAATTCGAGTCATTTACGCTGGAATGTGGTGGAAACGAGATGATCACCAAAGCCTTACCGTTCGTGGAATTGCAAGTGCAGATGTGGAAATTGGCGAAAGTTGTGGGATCGGAATGGGTTCCGGCGGAACCTCTTCGTAGTCTCGGAAGTGAAGCTCAGACAGCGGCGAGGATGGATGGTGGCCAAACTGTAGCGGCGAGCCCAGGATCAAAGATCGGGGCGAGTGTAAATCGCTTTCCGACGGCGCATTCAGCAGTGCATCAGTGGCGAGACGCTGTTGAAGCTGGAAACAAAACCAAAAACACCGCACACTAGTTAATCTTGCTCGCATTTTGTGAAAATTGACAACCACAGCAACAGCTTGGCTTACGTCAAAGCGTTTGCGAGACATTGTGGTGGCGCCCTCTACCCACTCGGGGCCTTCCACGACGTTTTCGCCCTGCACCAAAACTACGCCGGACGCCACATTCATTGTAGCAGGCAGAGCTGTGGCGTCAAACTCGGCTCCATCAGCAACGAACGTCCGACTAGTTGCACTCGCAGCTTCCGATTCATAGCGCCACAGACTTCTAGAGCTGTTCCATCCGTTGATTGAATTCCCAGCCAAAGACTCCGTACAAGACGGTTTGCGCGTCAACTTACGTCGCGAAAGGGAGTCCGTGAGCAAAGTCGTTTTGCGCTGTTGCTGAAGAGCAAGATCACTAACATTTGCGGATTGCGATCGTCGCTTGGATTGACGCAGTGGGTTTTCTGCGATGCTGTGGATCGCCGTCGACATGGGCTGCAGAATCCTTCCCGTAAAGTCCAAAGCGGTAGATGGTCGACGGCTAGTTCGCCTTGTAAATGCAGAACTCTCGTTCTCAACTTCCTCGCCAGCGTCCAAAATGGACGAAAAGCTGTCGACGTTGGTCTTCATGCCTATGGGAGTTGCTGCTAGTGCTGCGACCACGTTAGGAGGAGGTGCGGTAATGACCCCACTCTCCATCGACACCCGACTATCCGGCACCGAGAACGCTCGTGCAACCGTCACATACCTGGCGAACCCAGGCTTTCGGGTAGACGCCTCCAACGTTTTCAAACATTTGTCACGCCATTCCTTGACCTCCTGCAGGGAAAAGACCAGAAAGTAAGGAAACGACTACACGTCGTTAAGAGCAAAATAGAGCCAAGACGGCACGCACAGGGTTCTCTTCGTCGGGGTCTCCTTCTCTCTCGATCGTTTGTGCAGGAGGAGCGACTTCAATTGCTAATTTTTCAGGTTCACCTGGTCAAATGTTCTAGTTTAGCAACAACAACAAAAGTCAACACAAAAAGCGTAACACGCCGCTCACCTTTTCTCCTTCTGCGCGTTGGTCGCACCTTGTCGTGGTTGCTCCCCACACGCGACGCTGGAGACGAGGTCTTGACGGGCACATGTAGTGCAATTGTTGTCAAAATTGATTTTTCGGGGCTTTTTGACGGTACACTGCGCACAGCGTGACGGTCTTTCGGTTCGGCTTCGGGTCGATTCTCGGACTGGAATCGGTCGTCTCGTAGCGCGATTTCGGCATCGAGGGTGGAGGCAAAGACCGAATCGAGCACATTGTCTCGCAATCGACAAGAAACCGCGCGAACAGCTTCCCGAGCGAGAAGTTGCTGCTGGAAAAGCGCGTTGGTCTCCGACAGCAGAAACTCGACGCAGCTGATGGCCACGGCCTCGCTCTCATCCTCGTCCACCGCCGCGAATTGCAGGAGCCATTTATCCACTGAAACGATCTCCATCCAGGAGCAATAGGAGATGGGCTGGTAGGTTCACGGGCCTATTTTCAGGACATTTTGCGCGAACTCGTAAAAATAGTGGAGACTTTGCTTTTGGTGCAAAACTTGATGCAAATTCGGAGAAGCTGTGTGTAAATACGGGGATGAATGTGGTCATCTGTCAATTGATTCTCTTGACAGGTTGAAGTTGCCTTTGAGGTGAGTCACCCCAAATGAGAGCGGTGCACGAAAGCAGTCTTGCCTTCAGACGCAGACATATATCGGATGCCTTGGCGGGGACTGAACCGAGAGCTTCAGTCATCCACCGACAGCAGCGTGTACTTACGAACACTAGCTGCAAGTTGACAGCATTTCCGAGCACTTTCAAGCAGTTCAACCAGGGGCTCCACTTCAATCGCGTGAACTGAGAATCCCTCCTATTAATATGCAGGAGAGGCCACCGCGGAGACCTTAGCGCTGCGTATTTTCGCGCCGGAGGTGCAACACCTGCCGGTGTACGCAATGATGTGTCTGCTTGTCAGGGTTTCTTGGGCACGCCTACACTTGACTATGACAAACATAATGTTACCATTAAGAAAATCGACCATAAAGTTGACCACCCAATTTTCGTACACAGCCGAAATTCCATATTGCTAGTTTTTTTTTCTCTCTCTCTCTCTTAGAAAGCGTAAAACTTCACGTTTTCGGTTGCTTTTAACGTGAGTTTTCCGATAATATACCTATCACAGAAATTTGAGCGGCCGCCCAACAAAATGTAGCCCCATTCCAAGGAGATAACTTTTTCGAGAAGATGCCAATTCGCGAATATTTAGCATTTCCCTGTGGACAAGGGATCGAAATGAGCGCAAGACGCTCCTCTACCGAATGGTATTCTTAAATCGTGATTCGTACTTCGGTTCTCTAGTAAAATTATGTTTGCCGCCGTCTCATTTGTATTGGCAGGACACGAGTCGTCGACGAACGCAGCATACTGATCTGACGCTAGTCCAAGGCTGCAGGAGTCGGGTTGAAAGTGTCGAAGCAAGACGATGAGGGCTATTACTGTAAGCTGCATTGGGGTAGGTTAATTGGCAGCAGCCGTAGTTTCCGAGCAATATGGCGGACACGCGTTTCGTTCAAAGTTGGCCATCCTCAACAAGGTGACGTACGCATACTCCTTCGTACATGTATTAAATTTGAACCCAAAGTTCACTTTGCTGTTGGCAAAGTTTTTCATCAACTCCATATTGGCATGATCCAAACGGTTGTGCAGCTGCTTCATCGCGTTCTTTCAATACAGTGATGGCAGTCCCCAGACAACGAGAGAGATGGCAGCACAAGTGATACAGCATTCCGTACTTGAATCCGAGAGCTTGCATGTAGTTAGGAGGTCAGCAAGTGTACCACGATTCTCAGAGCTCTGATATTTTATTCTCACTTTACAATTTACCTTCTTCGGCGCACTTGACCAAGCTTCACCTGGAGCCTTACTCTCCACAGCCAAGACCTCACCTCACGACACTTCGAGCTCCCATTGGGATCTTCGCTTTAGTCGTCCTATAAAAGTAACTATAAAATATTTATGTTCGTCCATGGGCCGAATCTGGAAGGCACGATATCGTTGGCACGAACCGCGGTTCATTGGAACCGGGTCGAGGTCCAATAGCTGGAGTATAATGAAATACACATAAAAGAATGCTTGTCTTGAAATTATCCCTTTGACGATTGCTTACCAAGGACAACATGATTGCTCTCGGCCAGGCACGTGGCTGTCTGGCCTAGCATTGGTTAGGTAGCGTTGTAACACTGGTGCATCGCTACAAACGGTGCCTGCAGTCGTTGCAAATCACACTCTAAGTACACATTGCTCAATGAACATAATGGAGTGATTCCCACGGCCATTTGGGATGTCTAAAAGTGAGTGCGAGACGGTGTCTCAAACGTTTGGAAAATCGCAGACCACCTGCAGCAATTTTGGAAAGGACCATCACTCTAAATTCCGTTCTAGCAGCGACGAAGCTACAAGTGGGAACGCGGTGCTTCAACTCTCGCTCGCCTATGCCACGGAAGGCATGAGGTTACATTTTATAAAGATTGTATTCGGGTATGACATGGACTTGGGTTGGTAATTTATGACCCGATGATTTCACACTGGACGCCCGCCAAATATAGATTAAACAGGCGTCATACCTGCAGCAGATATGCCGCAGCTTATGAGGGCATAAGCTCTCGTAAGACCGGATCTGCGTCTCACGAGACTCACCTATCCCTAGCGTTATGCCGTGTAGCCATCTTAACGCTTATCTTGGAATTTGTATAGTTTACGTTGACCATCATTCCTCACGTTGAAGCACTTGCATATATCTTCCGACGCGCCAAGACGTCGCTCACTTTCGAATTTCCCGCCGAAGAGAGCAGAGCGACTACACTACTGAAAAGGCAGGTGTGTGGCTTGGTGTTGTGTTTGAACGTTCGTTCCTAACTGGTGCTGAGCGTATATGAACCAGATGGTGCACCTAACGCACTCCTCGCTGCACTGACGGCTGCGCTGTATCAGCGATTCCAGCGACGAAGAGAGCACGCCACCAAACACGCAGGGCGCCGAGAAGCAAGGAGCCAAGGCCGGCTCCGTTGACTACGACTATTCATCGTGCGGCACGGCCACCCCTCCGTGGCTGTCGCCTGGACATACCATGCGCTACACGAAGAGCGGGCAGCTGAGAGCTGGATCTGCCACCGTCCGCTCGACGGCTACAACGCCACCGATTGCGCCTTCGACAGCAACGCCACCGGTTGAGACCCCGTCAACACCACCGGCGAGCGCTCGTCGTTCTCCCAGCCCGACGACCTCCTCGCCGATCCTGCTGGAGACCCCTCCGCGAGCACCACCTCGCCAGACCTCGCGCCCGTCAAAGAACGCAAACATTCGTCGAGTCGGACTACTTGCTCGACGCATAGCTGCCGGCCCGTACGCGCGATCACACCCTGCGATTCGAGAGCCCACGCCCCCCGTCGTCGACGCAGGTCGTGCGGTGTGCGCCCCCGCGGAAATTCCGCAGCGAGCACACCCAGCCGCGACTCACCCGGGCGAAGTTTTCGCCCCAGCCTCATGGCCTTGCAGTGTAGCCCACCTGCGCGAGCAGTACAACACACTGGCAACCGTCTTCCCTTCGGTCCCGCACTTCGGTTGGTGCGACTGCTCGTCGCCCTGCCGTGTGGATTCGTGCCGGAACTCGAAGATGAACATCTACGGCAATGTCAACTCGTGTCCGTTCGAGATCAAGTGCGGCAACGGCTTGGACGAGTCGACCAAGATGTATCTGGGCCGCAACACGCGCCCGTCCGTGTTTGGTGTGGTTGCTTCCGAGGCCATCAGTGCGGGCGAGGTGATCGGGCAGTACCTGGGTGAAATGGAGCATGATCGTGTCTCTCGCACCGACCACCCGCGCAACTACGGGTATCGCCTCATGATGAAGACGCGCCCGGAGAAGCCAAACCGCCCTGTTCGCGTGGCGATCAACGCGCAACGCATGGGTGGGCTCATGCGTTTCGTGAACCACTCGTGCGCACCCGTTGCCAAATTGGTGGAGGTGGCGAACGGCCGGCGCACCACGGTCGTCGTTGCTACAACCGAGGACATTCACCGCGGCCAAGAAGTGACCGTGGACTACGGCGACGACATATGGTTCGTCTACCGGTGCCAACGGGAACAGTGCATCCACCGCCACCTCCATCACCTGCAGAACCCTTGAGGATCTACGCGCTCCCGGGGCCTTGCGCGCTGGAGCAACGAGGATGCAGACGAGGTGCGCAAACTACTGCTACTTGTATAGGTATGGTGACGCGAAGACAGTTGCATATTCCACAGATTCAAACGAACTCTTCGAGGTTGATCATCATATACACTGTACGCTGGTAGGTGTCCGGAGATGTGACTTTCCACGTTGGCGTTATCGGCCAATTTCAACACGCAGCTTGCTCCTTGGTCAAATTCGAACCGCAGCGGCGATCCTCCTAAGTTTCGCGCCCAAATTTCGCGTGCGAATCGACCTCAGCTCAAGACGGGTTAACATTGAAGGGCACTGAGAAATTGGTGGTGGTGGAGACCTCGTCCTCCTTGGAGAGCGGGGCGGTTCGCGCTTGCTGCGCCCGTCAGCTTTCTTCATTCGTGCTTTCTCCACGTCCCCAACAAGTCCCCGGCCCAAGCCGCCCCAACCTTCGTCAGCCCCAGTCCTGGTACGCTGTGTTTCAGCTCATAGGCTCGGCACCTCACCATGCGCTGATATTGTCTTGTGTGCATGCATGTAGATGGTCCAATTCTCGGGAAGCGCAAACTACAAGATGCCCGAGGTAGATCGCCTGCTAGACCTCGTTAAAGAGTACCTTCCACTTGGCAAGGACGAGTGGAAGCATGCTACTGCATTCTACAACACCTCCAGGACCCGAGGGTGGCCGGAACGCGACTTCGAGAGTCTGCGTCGTAGATTTAAAGTGCTATACAGCACGCGAAAGCCCACCGGCACGCCAGAGATTCCTCCACACATCAAACGGGCGAAAGAACTCAAGGAGGCATTGACGAGATAGCCAACGTCATCGTCATGGACGACGGAGCCGACGAGGACGACCGAGAAGTCGAGCCGGACTTCTGTTTCAACGTAGACCCCGACGACGATGACTTCGCCGTCAGCGACGACCTCGACCACCACGCGGATGAAGATAGTGCTCGCAGTTTGCCGAACGACGAACCGGCCTCGCAAGCCGCCGCAGCTTCCGGTTGCGCCGACGTGTTCGTGACCGGCACCTACTTGTCCTGCCGCGGTCACTTCCAGGACTTGCTCACGACCACGACGACCAACAACGAACTCGCGAACTACCCCAGCACCCCCTCCCGACACTTCCCGTACGTGCACCGCGAACTGTGCGGGCCTCCGCGCACAAGTCGCCAGCCTCCCCGACATCTGGCGTTTCGCAGTCCCCGACTCAACAACAGCCCCCGGCTCGACTGCGCGGAGATCAAGCAGAGCCTAAGCCCTCGAAGTACCACAAGTCCTCCAACCGCCTTGGAGGGGCAGACCTAACTACGCTCCGCGAGACCGTCAGCTCGAAGCGCAGCTTCGAGGGAGACAAGGATCTCCTCGAGGCGAGCTTCGCCAAAGCCAAGCGCCTCCGAGCGATTAAGACCACCACTGCGCTCGAAACCAAGTTGGCGGGATCGAGACCTCGACCAGCTCCATGGGGGGGGGCAGTATCATCGAGGCGATAATGCTGCTCCGCGAGGAGAAGGAGCGCAAGGCCGAGGCGCGACGTGCGGAGGACGAGCAACGTTGCCGGGACGAGGTTGTGATTCGCGAGGCCCGGTTTATGGCGGACAAGGCTGAAGCCGAGGAGCGTCGCCACCAAGACAAGCTGGACATGGAAGAACGCGCGCGCCGAGACAAGGACGAAGCTCGCGCACGGACGCAGGAGCTGTTGCTACTGATTGGCACTCTCACCAAGAAGGGGTGATCGCGACGATCTGCATCCTCATCGCGCCAACCTAGCGCGGAGAGCAGCTAACTGTGTACTGAAGTCGTTCCTGCATGTATGGACAACAACCAATTCCATAAAAGCTTCAAATTTGCATTTGAATCTGCAGTGCTCGTCATGTGGCTCGATTCCTCTCGAGACCAACGACGTCGCCCAGCTCTCCTTACCACCCCCACCACCAATACAGAATGTAATCAAGTTATTGACTGGCACAGTAAGTAGGGAAAACAGTAAGTTGTATATTTTTCAAAGTGCAGGAAAAAACGAGACTAGAACACAACTACAGCAGAGTGGCCGGCGTTTCCATCTCGCCGGCGAAGGCCGTAAGGATTTGGGAGATCCCTACCGCACGCACGCGGTAGTTGGCGAGGCGAAACAGTTTATTGAGCCGCATGCCGCGAAGTTCTTGGTCGTACGGCAAAGGGAGGTTGAGGCGACTAAACACCTTCTGAACACTACCCATTCCCCACTCGGCTGCTTGGCGCACCGAAGTTATTGCGTTGTGGAGAGTTCTTGCCGCACTGCGAAGCTCGGGCTGGATGCGCTCCAGGTCGCCATCTTTGAGAGGGGTCAATATACGCCCCACCATGGCAACCGAGCACGGAAAGGTGGAGTCAGAAACCACGTTCATGCGCGTGTCCGGGCACAACCCCGGGTCGAGGAGCTTCGACCGGAACTCCAGGGATGTGTCCGAGTCGTTCCATAACCCGGGGCCGTTGTGCTTACTCCACACGTTGCAACCGTCGGCTGCGAAGCAGATCGTGCCCGTGTCCAGGACGGTGTGTAGCCACCCGTTATACATAGCGTTCTGCAAGCCAGCATTGAAAGGCTGTTGAACCTACAGCAAGGTGATAGTTAATACACAGGGCATGCAAACCTCCCAGCCAAATGCCACTCACTTTCAGATTTTTACCGTCTATGAAGCCGAAGGTGTGCGAGAGCAAAGGCTCCCGCGCCTCTACCAACTTCGCCAACTCAGTCTGGTGGGCTGGTGACGGCCAGAAGATTCGTGCAGGTGCGAACCCGTCGAGCGCCTTGGAGAGCGCCATCTCCGCCTTTCACAGTGTTCTCGACAACGTGCTCGGAGGAACACCGAACAGCATGGACAGCGTGCTTTGCTCCATGGGTCCGACATAGAAGCATAGTACCAGGCCCAGTACTTGGTGGTGGAAGCGCAGTTTGGGCGGCCGACCTCGAGCATTTGCCCTCGGCAGTGTGTAGAAGACAGTAAAACGAAGAAGGAGCTGATGGAAGGATGTTCTGTACACACACACACACAGTCTCGTTAGTCAGCCATAGATAGATACGTAGCGAAGGCCATAGTTGCTTACAGCACCTTGTCAAGCTAGTTGCGTCCAGGAAGTTTAGGTCGCTTCCGTAGCTGTACAGCATGGATCATGCCGAGTTGCTCGGCGTGTCCAGACACTGAGCCGTCAGATAGTGACGGCTGTGCATCGCAGTGCGCCACGCTTCTTCCACCAGCAGCGCGTATACACCCCGCCTCACCTCCGACAGCTCCTTCCGTTGCTCTACGACTGCGTCCGCCAGGAGCAGCAACAACGCCATGCCGTCGTCCGTCATGCCGCCTGTGCCCGACGAGCGCAAATCCAAAGTGATCGAATTTAGAAGGTTGCGGCGTATAGCGCTGTTCGGCGATCGAATGTAGAAGGTTGCGGCGTGGAGCGCTGTCCGGAGCAAAGCGTCGGGTACACCACACGATGTCAGACGTTCGTAGGTCACCAACCCGATTTGGGGCATTGTCAGTCGAACGCAACATGCCCAAGTATGCCCATTGCGGTGGATGCTTTGACCGATAAGCCCGGCTTACACTCGATTATGGCCGACATATCTGCTGCAAGTATGACGCCTGTTTAACCTATATTTGGTAGGCATCCACTGGTTGCTATTTCGGTCGTGTGACAGGCCTCTGTCATACGGGTGCCACCGCGTGTGCGCGGTGGCCAATCAGAGTCGAGCGTACAACCGTTGGTTGGGACGGTCTCGAGTCTCGACTACTGCATGTCCACATCAATCAATCAGAGTTCATTTTACCTACTTCCTCGCAACTACAGTGTACGTCGGTAACGGGTTCTGTTAGCCCGTTACACCTGGTAGCACTTCGTCGTCCGTTCAACGCCCAAGATCAAGATGAACGACATCTCGAGTATGTCGTTGGAGCACGAGAACTTCCCGCACCTGACGCTGATGGAGTGGGAAGCACTCCACCGCCTGGCAGCGGTGTCAGGCGACACGGTCGTCAAGACGCTCCTGACGACTGGAACGGAACACGAACAACGCTTGTGTGCTCAAGAGTTCTTAACGCGTGAGCTCGCTGATCTACGTCGGCGTGCGACGACTCCCACGCCGTCCAAGAACAAGACCGACATCGTCAAGCTCGATGTCTCCACATACAGCGGCGAAGGCAAGACCCGCCTTCACCTGAACCGCTGGTTCTGCGAGGTGGACATAGCGATCGAAGCTCGGCAATTGTCTACCGAGCTCGCGCGCACGCGCTTCCTGCTTTCCAAGTTGTCCGGGAAGGCGAAGGAGTGGGCGCTCGGCCGACTCGTGGCCGACGCCTCCTGCTTCCCGACGATGGCAGCTATGCAGGCTGACCTGCGACTCGCGTTCGAGCCGCCCCAAGATGAAAGCGTTCAACGGTCGGCATTCCTTTCGCTAAAGCAGGGACGTCTGACCATGCTCGAGTACATTCAACGCGCGCGCCATCTCGCCTCGTGTATCACGACGCAGCCAGTCGACATGGCCACACAAGTCCACGTCTTTGTCTCCGGTATGAATGCTGGCTACCAGCGCTTCTACTTGACCCGCAAGACGCCATCGACGCTGGAGGAAGCCTTCACTGTCGCTTTGCGTGAAGACTATAGTGTGTCGGCATCGCAAGCTTTCGATGTCTCACGGCCTCTTGTCCCTGACCCAGAGCCCGAACCCATGGAGGTGGATGCTATCCAGTCCTATCGCGGACGTCGGGAGCCGACGTCGCCTTCACGCCAATCCTCCACTCGGGGGTCGCGTCCTATGAAGTGTTTTCGATGTGGCAAACCTGGCCATCGCGCGGCGGTGTGGCGTGCTCCGTCGCCCATGGCGGCGAACGCTACGACTGCGAACGACGTCGCCGCTCCAAAAAACGGCGACGACCAGTAGGTGCGGGGCGCCCTACTGGGTGTGTACGGAGCGATGGTTCTCTGGTGGCAGAACCTCCTCCTAGCCCTCCCGTGCTTCACGCACGCCTATCAGCCACCACATCTGGCAGCGACTCGAGACTGATCGTACTCAGTCTCCACGTTGAAGGTGCACAGCGCCCAATACGCGCCCTGCTGGATTCCGGCGCGACGAACAACTTCGTTCGCGCCGCGAGTTTGTCGGCATTGCCGACGGACATGAGCATCCGCGAGAGCGGCGGTGAGATGATCGTAAAGTATGCTGACGGGAAGCCGCGGCGTACGCCACGGCGATCTGCCACCTTCGCGTACGAGTTTGACGGGTTCCGCGGCTCGGAGGAGTTCTTGGTGATCGAGCTGAGTGGCTCCTTCGACTGCGTCTTCGGAATCCCGTGGCTCGCTCGCCACCAGCCTGCCATCGATTGGCTCGCTGGTACAGTCCGCCCCCGCGATATCGACGTGAATGCCGTCGAAGCGTTCCTGTGCGGAACGCCAAACCAATGGCCGCATGTTACAGTCATGGACCCCGAATCCATGGCCCATGCTGCACCCGAAGCGAGCGATGGCCCTTCATGTGCAGTATGCGAAAACGCAACCTGCGCCGGTCCTGAGCAGGAGTCTCAGGACGCGCCCGACGTGGTCGAGCATGGGTTCCCACGTCCCGATGAGCAGTGGTTCTCGGATGAAGACGATGATGACGTGGTCGAGCATGGTTTCCCACGTCCGGATGAGCAGTGGCTCTCCCCCGAAGAAGAAGATGACGTGGTCGAGCATGGGTTCCCACGTCCGAGCGATGATGTGGTTGAGCGTGGCCTCCCACTTGCGGTCGAGCATGGATTCCCGCGGGTGGTCGAGCGAGAGCTCCCCGAAGAAGTTGACGCGGCCGAACAACTGGCTCCGCGTCTTGGTGCCGATGTCGAGTTCCGGCACCCCGAGTCTGCTGACGTGATCGAGCATGGGTTCTCACTGTCAGCTGTGGAAGACTCTCCACGCCCGGTTCGTCGTCGCGTTCGTCGTAAACCGCGACGACCTCGTGCGCCGTCGCGGGATCCAGTCGAAGCTGAGACCGAGATGATCTCAGTCCTGGTGGGGAATGACGCGGACGAACCTCCGCGTGCGTGCAACGTCGAGGTCGCACGTCCTCCATGCGACGCTGCCGAGATCACTCGACTGCCTGGCCTCTCGTGGAAACATTTCCTTCGCGACTTGAAGAAGGGCGAGATCGAACAAGTGTGCATGATCGTCGCCGAAGACGCCGCATCCATCGCAGCCGTCGAGACCCACGCACCGGACTCAACGTCCGACGCTCGCACCGGACTCAACGTCCGACGCTCGCACACGTCCGAAAGGTGCTGAGCCGAAGAACGCCCGCGCAGCACGATACGCTGCCCAGTCGTTGCCGGCTCTAGAGGCTGCCGGCAACCCAGTCGCTCCTCTTGTACGCGAGTTCAGCGACATCTTTCCGGACAAGGTTCCAGCCGCCCTTCCACCCGATCGTGGCGTTCGGCACGAGATCGACCTCGTGCCAGGCGCGAAGTACTGTGTGACGCGGCAGTGGCCGCTTCCCCGAGATCAAGTCGAAGCGATCGACGCTTTCTTCGAAGGTCGCCGGCATGCCGGCTACGTCCGCGAGAGTCTGTCCCCGCATTCCAGCCCGACGTTCTGCGTGAAGAAAGCCACCGGCGGATGGCGGATCGTCCACGCCTTCAACAAGCTCAACGACGCCACCATCCCGGCGCAGACGCCGATTCCGAGGAAAGACATGGTGCTCGACACCATGTCCGGCAGCACCAAGTTCAGCGCCATCGACCTGATGGATGGCTTCTACCAGATCTTGATGCGCGAAGCCGACGTGCCATTGACTGCCGTCAGCACGCCCAGTGGGATGCTCTGGGAATGGCTCGTGATGCCGCAGGGGCTCAAGAACGCCCCTGCCACCTTCAATCGCATGGTGTCAAATCTGCTCCGGCCGTTCTGCGACTTTGCGCCCAGCTACTTCGACGACATCTTCATTCACAGTCGTGCCGCGGGCGGCATGACGGACGTCGAGATGCACCTTCAACACCTGAGGCAGGTGTTCGAAGTGATGAGGGAGAACAAGCTGTATGCCCACTTGAAGAAGTGCATCTTCTGCGCTCCCGAGATCCCAGTGCTCGGGAGCTACGTCAGCACGGAAGGTGTCCGTGCTGACCCGGAGAAGATCGAAGCCATCTGCGCTTGGCCCGCTCCTCAGGATCAGAAGCAGCTCCGGCAGTGGCTTGGTCTCGCGACGTACCTCCACCACTACTCGAAGAACTTCGCGGCAATGATCCGTCCGTTGTCGCAGCTTCTGAAGGCAGATGCCGCGTGGTCGTGGCGTCCTGAGCACCAGTCGGCTTTTGACGCGGTGAAGACGAGCTTGTCCACCGCGCCCGTACTCATGCTTCCAGACCACTCGAAGCCCTTCCATGTCGTGTGCGACGCGAGCGACTTCGCGATCGGCTGCGCCTTGATGCAGTTCGATGACGAAGGGCGCGAGCGGGTCATCAGTTACCAGTCGCGCCAGCTGAAGCCGGCAGAGCGGAATTATCCGGTCCATGATAAGGAGCTGCTGACCATGCGGTACGCCCTCATCAAGTTCCGCGTATATCTCCTCGGCGAGCAGACCTTCGCGATCTACACCGACCACGCGTCGTTGAGAACAGCGACGAAGAGCCCTCACTTGTCCCAGCGCATGGCGCGCTGGCTCTCGCTATTCTCCGAGTACAACTTCGTCGTCCACTACAAGCCGGGCAAGGCCAACATCCTCGCCGACGCGCTCTCGCGTCGGCCAGACTACGTGCAGTCGAGTCGACACGCAGTTGGCGACGAGGATGACGACGAGTGCGCTGTGTGTGTTGCTGAAGAGGTCGCTGCAGTGGAAGTCGCAGCGACTACTCCACTCCGAGACCTGATATCGGCCGCGTACGAGGCGGACGCGGCGTGCTCCGAGATGATCAAGTACTTGGGAGACCCGTCCGACACGGCGCGGCGCCGATTGTCCGCACGGAGCCGTGCCCGCATTGATCGATACCAACTGGAAGGAGGCCTGCTGACATACAGCGTCGATCGCGCCGATCCGCCGCGCATCGTCGTCCCGCTGGACGATGACCTTCGGGCTCGGCTGATTCACGAGTTCCATGACGCTCCCAGCGGCGGCCACCTCGGACGCGAGAAGACTTTCGCGTCGCTCTCGCGAGACTTCTATTGGCCGCACATGTACAAGTGGGTGCGGAAGTGGGTACGCTCCTGCGAAGCGTGCCAACGAGTCAAGCCGTCGCAGTCGAAGCAGGCCCCGCTTCGACCCCTCCCAGTTGCGGCGGATCCGTGGTCTTCCGTGAGTATGGACTTTGTCTTCGGGCTGCCTCGAGATGCTCAAGGCCGCACTGGGATTCTCGTCTTCGTAGATCGTTTCAGCAAGATGCTTCATCTTGCTCCGGTTGCTGTCACCATCACCGCGGCGCAGTCCGCGGCGATCTTTCTCGACATCGTCTACAGGCACCATGGACTGCCGACCTCGATCATCTCCGATCGCGATCCCCGCTTCACCGCCGCATTCTGGACCGAGCTCTTCAAGCTAGTGGGGACGCGGTTGAAGATGTCCACCGCGTCACACCCAGAGACGGACGGCCAGACCGAACGCGCAAACAGGGTCGTCGAGGACGTGCTGAGAAGCTTCGCCACGTCGTTCGAGTCGTGGAGCTCGTTCCTGCCTATGGTTGAGTTCGCTCTCAACAACGCCGTTCACGCGTCGACCGGTCTCACGCCATTTTACGTCAACTACGGTCGCCATCCCCGCGTTCCAGCGCTCCTCGGCATGGAGCGCTCGATTCCCCAAGGCGGCGCTGACGACGAGAACGACTCGGCGCACCTTTCCAATGCCGACCAAGTGCCCAGCGGCACTGAGGCCGCTGACGGCGCTACCTCCGCCTTGATGAACGGTGTCACGACTCGGCACGGTGCCCGAGCCTCAACTCGAGGCATGCGTACGCGTGCCGCCACGAGGGCGGCACCATCCGACATCGCATCTTGGACACGTCGGACGCTGATCAACCCACGTCAGCGTCCTCGTGCAATTGCATATGAAGACACGTCCGGCGCGGCGACCCCGCCCGCGCCGCCTCCAGCAAACTTTGACCCCATTCCGTCCCCACAACCGCGCGACACAGCGGCTGTCAGCAAGTTCTTGCAGCGACGCCAGAGTGTGGCGCGCTATGTTCGTGACGCGATTGCAGTGGCAGTCGATCGTCAGAAGGAAAACGCTGATCGACGCGGCCGCAAGAACATGGAGAAGTTCGCCGTCGGCGACCGCGTCTTGCTATCGACGTCCGGCATTCAACCCATTTTGGTTACCAATTTGGGCGCGAACAAGCTCGCGCCAAGGTATATTGGACCATTTCAAGTGTTGAAAGTGTTAGGAGATGCCTACACGCTACAGCTACCTACAGCGCTCCGGCTTCATCCTACTTTCTACGTCGGTCGGCTGCGGCGATACCATCCCGCGCTTATCCCCAGCGACGACGCTGCCACTCCCCAGCGTTCCGGTCTTGGCCCCGCTGCGGCGATTGGCGCCGCGGCACTCGGCGACGCAGCTCCTGGTTCTCATTCTCCAGCACGTCCAGACGACGCGCCATCCGATCCAGACGCTGCGCGATCGCAGCGTCCTGTCCGCGATTCTCCGTTTGAGCGGGACGGCCCCGCTCCTCTCGTCGATGGTGCTGGTAATATTCGCCACGTGGTCGAGGCCATTCTCCAGCCGATGATGCCCGTGCTGCCCCTCGTTCCGGCCGTCGGAGTCGCGGTGGTCGTCACCGCGACGACCCCGTCCCCAGTCACCGCCAGTATCTTGTTCGCTGGCTTGGCCCCATGCCGGATAGCTGGGAGCCCCGTGCGATCCGTCTTGCCGACATTCCGGACTGCGTGGCGGCGTACGAGGCAAGCCTTGGAGAGGGGGCAAGTCCTCCGGACGGCGCGGCGCCACGCCGCGCCTAGACGCATGAAGCGAAGCTTCGAATCTTCCTATCAGTCGACGCTCGGACTCGGTGAGCGGATACTCCTCAACCTGGCGCTGCCACTCTTCTGCACTCGGTCGTGGGAGATCGAACCCGCGACATCGTGGACATCCTGTCTTGAAGTGCACGAAGCAGGATTTGCGGTCGGCGTCGTACGACGTCTCACAGATTTCGAGGGCCAGAGCACTGACGGACAAGCGCGAGTGCGTGGCCTCGCGCTGCTCGAGTCTCTGCGTGAAGATCTCCTCACCCTCAATGTTCCAGCGCTCCACGAAGGACGTCCACGATCGGTCCATGGACCGATAGGTCACGGTGCCTCTCGCCGCGACGGGCTTACTGCGAGTCGATCTCCATCGGTTGAACAACGCGATCATCTCGTCCGCACTCCGATCACCTTGCACGGCGCTGCAATCGTGCAGCGCCCACCGCTCCAGTGTCTCTTCGTACGTGAGGTCTCCAGTGTCCATCGCAGCTCCAATTCTCGACTGACGAAGATCCAAGCTTCGCCTTCTCTGCGTGTTTCTTAGCCTGAATGGGGAATGGTGTGACAGGCCTCTGTCATACGGGTGCCACCGCGTGTGCGCGGTGGCCAATCAGAGTCGAGCGTACAACCGTTGGTTGGGACGTTCTCGAGTCTCGACTACTGCATGTCCACATCAATCAATCAGAGTTCATTTTACCTACTTCCTCGCAACTACAGTGTACGTCGGTAACGGGTTCTGTTAGCCCGTTACAGGTCGGGTTATTTTCAAGGCAAGAATGGATACATTTCACTTTGCGTGCTGTCTACATGCGCCAAAGTTAGAGAACACTTCGCATGCATAGGAAACATCACTAGCATATATTTAGACTCTTTCTTTCCTCGCACCAGTGGCAGCTCAATTGGCCAGAGTCATTTAGAAAGAGACATCGGCTTCAGCTCTCATCACCGTGGGCCTACTTGGGTCTATTCCATTCTCTACCCGGCATAACGAGGTGGTCTATGAGAGCCACCACGACTCGTCGGTGACTGGGTTGGCCGCAGACAGATGCGCAGCAATGCCCACACACGAATGAATCAAATCCAACACTTCTGAGCGTTTCAAGTGCAGGTCCTCAAGCCATGCTGACGACAGCAGAGATGCCAGCTCAATCTAGTGCTGCGGGGGACGCAGCGCAGCAGAGGGCACCGACTCCAACATTCAGCCGGGAGAAGTCTTCTGTGATGTCGAACTTGGATTGATTAATGATGTCCAGGCTCATTCCCCCCGTGCAGAGGTCATTGGGTGATTTTTTTGTTCTACATTTTGAGCAGGCTCTGCGTCAAAAGATGAAGAAATTATGCATACCGGATGATCAAGGGAAGATCGCGATGGCGAAAGGCGTGTTCGACATGCTAACTGTAATTGAGCCGGGCATGGTAGAATAAACTGGTATCGCGTGGGTGAAAGCAGATAACAAGTC
This sequence comes from Phytophthora ramorum, assembly GCF_020800215.1. Classification (NCBI taxonomy): domain Eukaryota; phylum Oomycota; class Peronosporomycetes; order Peronosporales; family Peronosporaceae; genus Phytophthora; species Phytophthora ramorum. Next base: position 218,909 of record NW_027150654.1, read on the forward strand.
GAGATGAGCTCGTCTTGGTTACCACTACTCGAGAAAAAAATGGAGATCGTTCTGGGTGTATTTTAAAAGCGACCAAGATGGAGCGCAGCTCGGCTCACGAGTGGAATATTCATGGCTTGGATATATCATTAGTGTCTCAAACCAACAATCCACTTGAACGTTTCAATAGGGAGACGAACGCAACAACTAACATGCAACCAGACTTACCAACGCTCGTCGAATATATTCGTGACATCTCCCTTGACTACGTTCGCAAGCAGATGCACACCTCGATAGGCCTTCGCAGAAAAGCACAGCAAACCTTACCGAAGTTTGCTGTACCTGCTGCCGTTGACCTCGTGAGCGTCGAGATTATTGAGAGTGACGATGAGGCGTCTGGTGACGAGAAAAATGACGAAGATATCTTAGCGAGCGCTGGCCTCAATAGCTCCGATTACGATGAAATAGATAGTAGTCAAGACGGGGAGAGTGCTGTCGACGAAGAAGTGAAAGGCAACACTTTGGACGATTTCTCGCTTGACTTTGACGGCGACACAGGCGATAATGGCTCAGCCAACTTCTCCACAGGTAGATACTACTTTGTGCTAGTGCAGCACATCGACTTGGCTGACATGACTTTGTGGTTTTGTCGGTGGGGTTGCTGAATTTACGTTATCTTTTTAGGTTTAAATTTCCGCAACTTGCATATTTGCTCTACATGGCTGCGCTACGGTTGAATCATAGTAAACCTAAGCAACATACACAGTGGTCGTGTTTTTAATGAGTGGCATACAGAACTCGACCTTTTCGATTTCCTTGTCGGGTCGCACCTCTGCAGTTTGAATATTTTCTCTGCTCTGGTGCGCTTCGATCCACGTATATCAGACCCAAGCAAAATACGCTTTGTCCGGGCTTTCATCATGATCGGAAGTTTAAGTCGTGAAAAAAAACTGACCTAAAATTCATGTCATGCATGAATACGACCTTTAAAAAAAAACTACCAAGGCGTGAAGCAGAAGCTGAAGCATCAGCCTGGACTTAGCTACTTGGATAGAGCCGACGTTCACGTTACGGTTCAGCTTAGGAAGCGATCTACAGGTATAGTGCGGGGAATGATAAAGCCTTCATTTTAATTTAAAAACACGATCGGATAAATCGTTTCACGTTATGATGGAGCGCTTTGACCCAAGTGTAGAAAGGCAAGTGAGACCTCGGAAGATTGTTTTGAACTAATCTTTATTCTCAAACAAATGCACGCTACTTTTGTTGAAAGGCTGATATTGCTGGAAAAAGACTTGAGAGCTTGAGGGTGATTTAGGAACTGATGCATTTGAGGCTCTCTCGGAGCTACGGTGGTTACCCTAACTTACTGTCTGTTGCAAGTCCGAAAGCTTCTAGAATGTAACGGCCAGGCCCAGGGGGCGATCTCCATTATGCAGGGTCACAGACAGCTGTAACCACTTCAACATGTACCCATTTCCAACAACCTTCTCCTACCCTCCCTTTCGGCCGTGAGGCCTGTCGTTATATTCTAGTATTTCACTAGCGTTCCGTTCACCAGGTCTCGTCTCTGGTTAGAAGGTCACGCTTCCTTGTTGCGTCTCACTCTGTCTGCTCGATCACAGATTAGGCTTTGAGGTCGCGAGTTCAACACCAAGGTGCTCTCAAAAACGGCATCGACGATATGGCGGATTGACGTCATGAGTCCCCCACACCGATACTAATGTCCGATACAGTTAGATGACGAGGGCGAACCAAGACCAGAGCGTCTATCGCTTTCGCTAGCGTCAGCGCTGTCGCTTGTCCTTCGCTACCTCTGCTCATCGATGCTCGAACATTCATTTACACTGGTCCGCTAATGTGCACGTTCAAACATCTCTTTATGCGCAGAGTTATCTCCTACACTGTATTTTCGTCGAAGTTACTACGCTCTCTGCAATCGCGCGCTCAAGCTGGACAGCTTGGGTCTTCAGAACAGCGGCCATGTGCACCGATGAATAGTTCTCCGTGCCAGGTAATCTTCCAGCGCAGCTGAGGCGAAGAGTGCTGTATTGATTGCTGCGCGTACGCAAATGCGGAAGTGATTCGCCTGAAAATAAGGACGAATTTTCTCAAAAATAGAAGTTATGGTAGTATGGTCGGTCCCAGACAGTCTGGCGTGGTGGGGGCAGATTTTGGGTTTGGTCGAGGATCCGGCCGTCCTAGTTTATGCATGTTATATGGGGTGACCTCGCAGAATATAAGAGGCTTGGCCATCTCACTCGGGAAAATGGAACAGAAATTACTAGGGGTTTAAGGAGCAACAAAGCAGGGGGAATCGCAACGTGATATTTCTCCAAGAAACGCGTCTGAGAGAGGAAGAGCACGGGGCAGCGAAACAACAACACGTAGCGATGTGGGGCTTCAAGCACACAGTCGCCGATTCCCTTTCCTTCTGGGCGTCGGGGAGTGATAGACGGGCGGGGGTGGCTCTCTTGCTTAACCCATACGGTGCAGTGCACGACACGAAGAGTTGGAACAAGGAGTTGTGGTCTGAGCACTTGATAATGACCACAGAGTTGGAGGACCGACGAGTGCTCTTCATCAACATTTATGCGCCTTCGCATGGAGCCACGAGAAAACAGTTCTTCAAGCGGCTCACGCAGATCGAATGGCCCGATGAGTTGGATATTATCTGCGGAGGAGACTTCAACTGTGTACTAGACGGAGAGACGGATAGAGTAGGAAGTCATGCTGGCCGAGATATAGGAGCGCGGGAATTGCAGGCCTTCGTGGAAAAGGCTAGACTCTTTGATCCGGGGGACCACCAAAAACCGCATGTCAATGGACGGCAAGCATTAGGACAATACGCTGCGGAGCAACACACTTTCTTCCACGGCGGCGGAGGGCGGACACCGGGATCGGCGCGACTGGACAGGTTTTATGTTGGAGTGTCAGCCAGCTAATATGTGCGTGGAATCGAGACAGAGGAACCGCTATGCAAAACTGACCATCGAGCGGTACTGTTGGAGCTCCACCCGCCCAAAGGACGGACGAGAGTCAAGAAGAGGCAGAAAATGTACCCACCACCGATGTATGTACAGGCCGCAACGCACAGTCTGAACACGCAGTTACTGTAGAACATGCAACACACGGTCGAAGAAGTCACGCCGGCGGAGGTTGTACAGACCTGGCAACGCTTCAAACGTGAGATCACGGAGCAGATGAGGGCGCTTCGGAAGGAAGCAAAAGCGAAAATGACCGGTGGGTTGAGACAGGGGATCAAGAGGCTCAAGGCCCGGCTGCGGAGGTGTCATACAGGAGGCGAGGAAACGGACACGAGAGCATTGCTTCTGGAAAAATTGCAACAAGTGCAGGACATGAGAAGAACGTTGAAAAGGAGAGTGGTGGTGTCACGCACGGAATGGAGTGCCAGGGCCACCACGAAGAATTTCTACAAAAGAATTTGCACCACGTACGGCGATAACACCATCCCCACACTTACTTCCCGGCATCCGGAGCGGCAACGACAGGAGTACGACAAAGCCAACATACTACGGGACAGCTGGGAGGACATCCTCAACGGGGTGGTGGAGGATCCAGACTCTGTCGGGAGTTATATCGCTAGGTACAGCGGGAAGTGGGCGACCATTAACATGCAAGAAATGGATGATGATATTACGGAAGATGGGGTTGTGGCGGCGATAGCGGCGTGCAAGACAGGGAAGGCGTGTGGCCCGGACGACCTGTCCAATGAATGGTACAGGGATCACGGGGCGCTGTTGGTGACGATTCTGACAAAGCTATATAATGCCTGCATGGTGGAAGGGCACACGCTTTCAAGATTCTTGGAGGCATATATCTTCAGCGTAAGCAAGGGCGGAGACCACGCGAACCCCATAAACTACCGGCCCATTGCGCTGTTGAACACAGATTATAAAATCTTCACGCGGATCTTGGCCTCGCGAGTTCGTAAATTTGTAGACAAGCGCGTTAACCGCAGACAATACGGGTTCGTGCCCGGACGGACCACTCACGAAGTGATTGACTTGTTGGAAGCGGCTAAATAAATATGCAAGAATCAAGGAGATCTTACACATGCACAAGTTCTCATGCTCGACTTTGCCAAGGCCTACGACTCCCTGGACAGGGACGTTTTGATAGCAGTACTGGAAGCAAAAGGATTTTCACCAAAACTCCTGGCAATAATACGGGCGATACACACCGCAGTTCATGGCGAATGGCTTTCTTTCGGACATGTTGAGGGTCACGAGCGGTACCAGGCAGGGCTGTACTCTAACCCTCCTGTTGTTCATCATTGCGGTGGATTTGTTATACGATGCCATTGAGACTTCGGCTGAGCTGGAAGGTAACCAAAGTTAAGGGCTTTTCGGCGGTCTCCGGATTAACACTGAACGTGAGCAAGTCGGCTGCGCTCAATCTGGTGGAGCAGCAGGCCAACGGAGACATGAGAGAGCAAGAGGCGGTCACAAGCGAGTGCCCGGGTCGACCAGAAGAAGAAGGGCCGGTCAAATTAACGGCAAGCGTGCGATATCTAGGACACATCGCAGGTACGGGTAGCACGACGGCGGAGGCATGGGAGAAGGCCTTCAGAGCACTACGGATACGACTGTCCCTAGCAGAACCAAGACGAGCACGGTTCAACAGCGAGCTAGCATCGCGGGAGCCATCATCATACCGAAATTGATGTACGTCGCCAGACATGCATGGCCCACCAGGGAGGTAGCGAAGGTGGCGGACAAGAGTATCCGGAATTTCGTATGGAGTGCCGTTTTTCGGGTGCCAGAGAAAGCACCAGCAGGATGAATCCCGAGCCAAATAGCGGGGTTACATCCCTCTAATGGAGGGCTGTATCTACACGGAACTCCAGGCACTCAGCGCGATGGTGGACGGGGAGCGGGCACTCTCCACGACACTTCAGTGTCAGCGCATAGGAGCAGTGCTGCAGATTCGGGATTGCGGAGAAGCCACCAACCTGGTGCTCCAGGGAGGGCAGCCATCCAGACGAACACAAGCCACACTATGGAAGACGGGCAGGCCCTGGGCAGCGGTACTTTTCCACGAGTCCACTGGAGGGATGGAAGGAGATAGCGTCGACATGGCTACTACGAGGAGATTGTTGAGGCACAGGACTGGAGTCACCACGGCGTGGTCGCAGCAGGGATTGCAGATATCGTGTGTAGGACAGGTCAGAGTCAGGTTACAACAGCAATTCTCTGCGAGGAAAGAACCACGAGGAGTGTGTGTAGTGAGCGCTATCCATGACGTGAGGTTTGGCACTCTATGGGCGGGGAATGCCGCAGGAGAACCAGGCAAATGGACACAATACAAGAACTTGAACATCTCCGCCGGAATGCCAGTGGGGAAGCTCATCACATTTACGAGAAGGGAGACGGGTGAGGTAGTATTCACGCCCAAGATGCACACGATGCTGATGCGGAGCGGGGATGCGCACGCTTTTCGGGAGGTGTGCCTCATTCTGCTTTCGAACTTTCCGGAATTAATGTACAGCCGGGCTGATGGTCGCACGCTGCACGTGAAGCATGGACTAGACGATCCCCATCACGTCTTCGAAGTGCGCCACGAGGAAGATAAACAGATATGGCACTCGTGGTGATCGGGAACACAGCAAGTGAAGTGGTGCGCCGGGGATATCCCAGAGGAAGAGGCGGTGGCTTCCTTTCTGGAAGTAGAAGTGAAGCAAGTCGTGGTGGCACCTCACCAGTGGCTCACCAAAATGCGACCGTGTTGGGTGGGCAAAAGGAGGTGGACCCAATCTCGGAGAAAGTATAAGCAGATCATCAACAAAAAAAGTGAGATCAGGGGGCAGCTACAGCAGAGGGCAAGATACTGAGCAAGGCGAAGGAGGACCATCGGGATCTCACCCAAGTGCTGAAGTAAGTGGAATGGAAACGTATACATCGGATGCGAGGTGTCTCAGCTTACCACACGCAGAATATATACAAGCTCAAGTGGAATCGGCTGAGGTTGTGGACAGGAGAGGCCAGCGAGTTCCACTGTCAAGCCGAGCTATGACAGACATACAGACGAGATTGGAGGAACAGGGCATTTGGCCTGGGGATGTCTAGAAGCGAGGCCTGTTTGAAGAGGGCTTCGACATAGCTGGGGGTGGAAGCCGGCATCTGATGACAGCAAGCACAAGAGGGATCTGCAGGCAATCTTTGGTTTTCGGATTGAACAGTTGCCCGATTGACTGGTAGAGTGGGGCCAAGAATGCAGATACAAGAATTGGGACGAGTTACAACAGATAACCGACGAGAGGTGGGTGGTTGGGGTAGCAGTCACTTTGTCGGCGATTTGGAGGCGGAATATTGAGAGGTTGCATCCTGATGGACGCAAGGCAAGAACTATAAGCGAAGACCTGTTGGGGGCGAGGGGTGCAGTTAGAGAGGCGTACAAGCGGTATCAACTTGGTATGTGGCCGCTAACGGCAGCGTTCGGGCCCCGAATTACGGTTGCAGCAGTGATTGGAGAGAAATGGTGCCAAAGCGAGGAGGAAGCGACTCATCAGGTGGTGGACACCAGAAGCAAATACGTGGGATTCTTCGATGGCGGATCCAGAGGCAATCCGGGAGCAGGAGGAAGTGGCAGTGTGGTCGTTCAACAAGATGCGGCTGGGACACATTTTCAGCTGGTGTGGGCGGCGATCACGGCGTTGGGCAGCCGGAACATGACCAACAATGTCGCCGAGTTCATAGCTGTTGTCGATAGCGGTGGCGAAAGGATGGAGAGGCCTCCATGTGGTAGGAGACAGCGAGGTGATTTTGAGAATGATGCAGAGACGAAAGCCGCCCAAGGCGAAGCTGCTTATCCACTGGTATCGGATAACGTGTCGATTGGCAGACATTTGTCGAGTAGCGAGTTGGACGCATCACTACCGGCGTTTGAACAAGATGGCTGACTGGTTAGCCAACCGAGCCATGGACCAGAACAGGAGCGTGATGGAGAGCTATCAAGACGCGGAATGCGGAGGCCAGCTGAGAGCTGGGCTGGAGGAGAGAATGGATGGTGATGTCCAGGAGTGGATGATCAGGAAGGACACAATGGGATGAGTAGTTTACCGCATAGGATGTAAATGCCTGTGGGGGGTGGATATTAGAGTTCGTCCTCAGCAATGAAGACAGTAACACAATATACCTTACCAACAACAAAAAATAATTTATGCATGTTTATTCCCAAGTCTGGAAGTTTGGACTTGGATTTGGGCTGCGGGAATTGCTCCAATATGTTCTATATACATATTCCCAAAATGTCTTCACAATTGTATGAGGTGGGTTCCGTGTAGCCTCAAACCCGTCCAACCCGGGTACGATCCTAGACATGGGTACATTGATGGCCTCGAGATTTCGCTCTTGAGAGGCAGGTATCTTTGTATCGAGTATCGAAGATCCGAACACGATGTTGAAGGCAAATGAGATCGTTTTTATCAGAAAACAAGAACGGCAGCACATGATGTAGCTCAGCTCCAGAGCTCTTTGTCTGCACTACGTGTGGATGGCACGGCATGGTACGGTGGAAAGGAGAAACGGAGAGAGTGCAGGGCCGTGCTGGGTCGACAGACCGCCGCCTAGAAGACGACAGCCGACGTGACGCCGTTGTTGGGGATGGTGCCGCCCTTGCTGCTCTTGAGCCAGCAGGTGCCGCCCTGGTGGTTCGACCACGAGAATGCGTGGCATCCGGTCTTGGCGCGGCACTTGTCGCAACAGTCGCCTGGCTTGGCCGCCAGCTCGTTGCCGATGTCGTTATCGATGTAATCCACGTTGGTCTCGAGCGTGCAGCTTGGCGGCGGGTTGTCCAGTAGCTGGCTCGACACCACGCCGGCCTTGGACATCGTCTGCCCCTTGGCGCTCTTCAGCCAGCACGTGCCACCGTTGAGGTTGCTCCACGAGAACGAGCGGCAGCCGCTCCAGTTGTTGCAGATGCCGCAGCACGTGCCGGGGCTACTCCCGGGGGCGTTCCCGATGTCGTTGTCCACAAAGTCCACGTCGGACTGGAGGGTACACTGGCCGACCGTGTTCTTGACTTCGGCCGACTTGACGCCCCCCTTGGACACCTCGGTACCCTTCTTGCTCTTGAGCCAGCAGGTGCCGCCCTCGAAGTCGGACCAGGTGAAGGCGTTGCAGCCAGGCCACGTCGAGCAGATCGAGCAGCAGTTGCCGGGGTTGGTGTTGCGCACGTTGGCGATGTCGTTGTCTTGGAAGTCGACACCGTCCTTGAGAGTGCATCCAGGCTGGTCAGGCACCAGGACGGCCGACGTAGCCGCGCCGTTGGGGGCCGTGTTGCCCTTGGCGCTCTTCAGCCAGCAGGTGCCACCCTGGAAGTTCGTCCAGGTGAAGGCGCCGCAGCCCGTGGTTTGCGAGCAGAGCGTGCAGCAGTCCGACACCTGCACGCCAGACACGTGCTTGATGTCGTTGCCGAGGTAGTCGACGCCGGCGGTGGTCGGGCACGTGGCGAGGTGGCGGTGCACGGACAGGAACGGGATGTCCGCCAGCGAGCGCAGACTGAGGGCGTCGGCTTGCAACGAGCACAGCGCGGACAGCAGTGCAACGACTTGGAAGCGCGCCATGTCGATGGGAGGAAGTAGTCGCTTGACTAGATGGGAGGTAGCTGGAAGCTTGGGAGAAGTAGCGGCGGAGGTGGTTCCGCAGTAGACGGTAAGAGTTGGAATGAGCTGTCGTGTCGGCCGCGGCTACCGGCGCTGAAAGAGCACAATGCGGGCTCTGTTATCGCAGAGTCGGCCTCCAAGGATCGATAAAAGCGCAAGAAGAGGCCGATATCCAGCGAACTGGCGCGCAACTATAACTTCAACGCGCGCAAGTCGCCCATGACAACCATCGCTTTGACATGGACCTGGCAGGGCTGAGCGTGTACCCATTTGCTCGTTTGCCGATGTCCAGCGAAAATAGGGCGTTCTGCGGAGCTGGATGAGCCTCGTGCCGGTGGCGAGAGTCAAGCGCACCCAGTTCACGAAAAATCGCGGCCTTCAGACGCTGAACGTGTCATCCAAGGCGCTGTTGTTTGCGACCGCGAGCTAGCATGGATTGGAATGGTTGCCGCCGCCTATCGGGGGACTTGTCGTGTGTGCGCAGCAAGCACCTTCAGCCCGTTGCAATGCGGACTTGTGCGTGAGTCATCGGCAATCACTGCGCTGCAGGGGGGGGGGGTCAGTGCGCTTGATTTCTCTGTCCGAAAGGGGCACCCAAATGCGTGACGAGACCATGTTTACCACATTGAAGTTGTACCCGACTGGTGATCACTACTGGTGCCGGTGTCGGAGGCTGGTGGATTCTGTGCGTTGGCCAATAGGCGCCAAATTTTGCGTCCACAATGGGTTATAGCTCACGCTAGCACCGCAGGCAAGATCGAGAGCAGCGACAAGAATCCAAAGCTAACTCTATTATAATAGCAAAGTGAGCATGGAAGAACCCTGCAGTGCTCCAGCAGTATGCTCGCAAGGGGCACTAGAAACGTGCCTCGCCTTCATCTTCAGGGGATGCAGCTAACGCGACAGGCAGCAACTTCTCCCTAGGGTGCGCAGGCAGGGGTATGCTGTTTCTTGGTACGCGCGTGGAAACATGTTTTTTCCATCTACCAATTTTGAGAAACATGTTTCCTGCAAACAAACTCATTTCCACATGAAGTGTGCAAGGTGTATCCGAGGACATCTTCACATTGGATGTCCCCGAATCGCCTCCACATTACCAGCGTTTGGAACTCTGCCCCAGAGCGAATGCGTCGTGCGAGATACTGCATAGGAGCCACGCCTCGCCACCCAGCATCATAAACTTGCTCATCGACGTCAGGACTGACGCCAGGCCTCCTTCCAAGGTGACACTACTGGAGAGTACAACGACATCGATCCCTGAACTGAAGCAGTAAACGAAACCTCAGTGAAAAACTAGAATAGTGCCCGTTCAAAGCCGAGTTGCATCCACTGTTCGCTCTATTTAACCAGCACAACGAATCTCCAGCCTCCGACACCGGCACCAGTAGTGATCACCAGTCGGGTACAACTTCAATGTGGTAAACATGGTCTCGTCACGCATTTGGGTGCCCCTTTCGGACAGAGAAATCAAGCGCACTGACCCCCCCCCCCCCTGCAGCGCAGTGATTGCCGATGACTCACGCACAAGTCCGCATTGCAACGGGCTGAAGGTGCTTGCTGCGCACACACGACAAGTCCCCCGATAGGCGGCGGCAACCATTCCAATCCATGCTAGCTCGCGGTCGCAAACAACAGCGCCTTGGATGACACGTTCAGCGTCTGAAGGCCGCGATTTTTCGTGAACTGGGTGCGCTTGACTCTCGCCACCGGCACGAGGCTCATCCAGCTCCGCAGAACGCCCTATTTTCGCTGGACATCGGCAAACGAGCAAATGGGTACACGCTCAGCCCTGCCAGGTCCATGTCAAAGCGATGGTTGTCATGGGCGACTTGCGCGCGTTGAAGTTATAGTTGCGCGCCAGTTCGCTGGATATCGGCCTCTTCTTGCGCTTTTATCGATCCTTGGAGGCCGACTCTGCGATAACAGAGCCCGCATTGTGCTCTTTCAGCGCCGGTAGCCGCGGCCGACACGACAGCTCATTCCAACTCTTACCGTCTACTGCGGAACCACCTCCGCCGCTACTTCTCCCAAGCTTCCAGCTACCTCCCATCTAGTCAAGCGACTACTTCCTCCCATCGACATGGCGCGCTTCCAAGTCGTTGCACTGCTGTCCGCGCTGTGCTCGTTGCAAGCCGACGCCCTCAGTCTGCGCTCGCTGGCGGACATCCCGTTCCTGTCCGTGCACCGCCACCTCGCCACGTGCCCGACCACCGCCGGCGTCGACTACCTCGGCAACGACATCAAGCACGTGTCTGGCGTGCAGGTGTCGGACTGCTGCACGCTCTGCTCGCAAACCACGGGCTGCGGCGCCTTCACCTGGACGAACTTCCAGGGTGGCACCTGCTGGCTGAAGAGCGCCAAGGGCAACACGGCCCCCAACGGCGCGGCTACGTCGGCCGTCCTGGTGCCTGACCAGCCTGGATGCACTCTCAAGGACGGTGTCGACTTCCAAGACAACGACATCGCCAACGTGCGCAACACCAACCCCGGCAACTGCTGCTCGATCTGCTCGACGTGGCCTGGCTGCAACGCCTTCACCTGGTCCGACTTCGAGGGCGGCACCTGCTGGCTCAAGAGCAAGAAGGGTACCGAGGTGTCCAAGGGGGGCGTCAAGTCGGCCGAAGTCAAGAACACGGTCGGCCAGTGTACCCTCCAGTCCGACGTGGACTTTGTGGACAACGACATCGGGAACGCCCCCGGGAGTAGCCCCGGCACGTGCTGCGGCATCTGCAACAACTGGAGCGGCTGCCGCTCGTTCTCGTGGAGCAACCTCAACGGTGGCACGTGCTGGCTGAAGAGCGCCAAGGGGCAGACGATGTCCAAGGCCGGCGTGGTGTCGAGCCAGCTACTGGACAACCCGCCGCCAAGCTGCACGCTCGAGACCAACGTGGATTACATCGATAACGACATCGGCAACGAGCTGGCGGCCAAGCCAGGCGACTGTTGCGACAAGTGCCGCGCCAAGACCGGATGCCACGCATTCTCGTGGTCGAACCACCAGGGCGGCACCTGCTGGCTCAAGAGCAGCAAGGGCGGCACCATCCCCAACAACGGCGTCACGTCGGCTGTCGTCTTCTAGGCGGCGGTCTGTCGACCCAGCACGGCCCTGCACTCTCTCCGTTTCCCCCTTCCACCGTACCATGCCGTGCCATCCACACGTAATGCAGACAAAGAGCTCTGGAGCTGAGCTACATCATGTGCTGCCGTTCTTGTTTTCTGATAAAAACGATCTCATTTGCCTTCAACATCGTGTTCGGATCTTCGATACTCGATACAAAGATACCTGCCTCTCAAGAGCGAAATCTCGAGGCCATCAATGTACCCATGTCTAGGATCGTACCCAGGTTATGCTTAGGGCTATGTTCACTGTTGACAATATTGCGCTTGGGGGTGACGGCCGGGCCAAGAACGTCATCAAAGCCGCCAAGGAGACCGGCGTGAAGCCTGTGTGCTACACGTTGTACGTCGGTGCCGGATCGGACAAGCTGAACGACTCGGCGCCCTCGAACACCTCTTTAACTGGTCGACGTCATCATACGACCTTGAGGGCCGTGCTGGGTCGACAGACCACCGCCTAGAAGACGACAGCCGACGTGACGCCGTTGTTGGGGATGGTGCCGCCCTTGCCACTCTTGAGCCAGCACCACTTTCCTAGCTCACAAAGGGGAAGACCTCGGAGCTCGTGAACTCCATCTCGTCATTGTCGTCCTTAACCTCGACAATGTGAAGCCGCCCAGGTTGCTGCCAGTGCAGCAGAGGAGGTGCGGTAATGACCCCACTCTCCATCGACACCCGACTATCCGGCACCGAGAACGCTCGTGCAACCGTCACATACCTGGCGAACCCAGGCTTTCGGGTAGACGCCTCCAACGTTTTCAAACATTTGTCACGCCATTCCTTGACCTCCTGCAGGGAAAAGGCCAGAAAGTAAGGAAACGACTACACGTCGTTAAGAGCAAAATAGAGCCAAGACGGCACGTACAGGGTTCTCTTCGTCGGGGTCTCCTTCTCTCTCGATCGTTTGTGCAGGAGGAGCGACTTCAATTGCTAATTTTTCAGGTTCACCTGGTCAAATGTTCTAGTTTAGCAACAGCAACAAAAGTCAACACAAAAAGCGTAACACGCCGCTCACCTTTTCTCCTTCTGCGCGTTGGTCGCACCTTGTCGTGGTTGCTCCCCACACGTGACGCTGGAGACGAGGTCTTGGCGGGTACATGTAGTGCAATTGTTGTCAAAATTGATTTTTCGGGGCTTTTTGACGGTACACTGCGCACAGCGTGACGGTCTTTCGGTTCGGCTTCGGGTCGATTCTCGGACTGGAATCGGTCGTCTCGTAGCGCGATTTCGGCATCGAGGGTGGAGGCAAAGACCGAATCGAGCACATTGTCTCGCAATCGACAAGAAACCGCGCGAACAGCTTCCCGAGCGAGAAGTTGCTGCTGGAAAAGCACGTTGGTCTCCGACAGCAGAAACTCGACGCAGCTGATGGGCCTTTTTTCAGGACATTTTGTGCGAGCTCGTAAAATAGTGGAGACTTTGCTTTTGGTGCAAACCTCGATGCAAACTTGGAGAACCCGTGCGTGTATGTGCAAATAAGGGGGTGGCCGGCCATCTGTCAATTGATTCTCTTGACAGGTTGAAGTTGCCTTTGTGGTGAGTCATCCCAAATGGATTTATTTGCGCAAATAAGCAAATAAGGGTTGCTGGCGTGCGAGGACCTGTGTGGAAAGCAATCACACTTTTGCAGCGTCTCCTTGGTGTGCGGTACACAATTCTCGTTGAAGAAGAGCCGAAGAATCGACACTTGAAAGGGTGTTGGGCGTGTTATACTTGGTCTTTGTATGGGGCTGACAGGAACAACGCGTTGATCATCGAACCAGCCGCCGGTTTCGGATTTCGTTTTTGCGCGATGAAGGCCAAGAAGCAACAGCACCAAACGCAGCCCCCAGACGTGGACATGGCGGACGTTGCACAACTGAAAGCGAAGGCCAAGGCGCGGCCCAAACGCACCAAGAAGGCCGCCGCAAAAGGCATCGCTGCGAAACAGACTTTTGCGCCAAGCGCCAAAGCTACAAAGTTCCAACAGGAGCAACATGTGCGTGACTCTTCACGCATGGCTCAGTGTTTTGCATGGGGCTAAAAAGTTGCGCAAATTCTTATTTGCAGCTGCAAATTGACACACAAGAGTTCGCAGATGGCAAAACCGAGGAAGAAAAAGTCGTGGCGCCTCCCTCCAGCACCAACAAGAAGCGTCGGCGACGTTCGGCGGCCGAAATCGACCGTAAATTCACGTGCCAGATCGCTGGATGCCAAAAGGTCCGACCTTTTGCGCAAAAGTTTTGCAGCTCGCAGAGAATTCATACAGTCTGTTTGCCTTTTATTGCAGGCGTATGGCACCGAGAGCTCGTTGACGCACCACCAGAAGCTGAAACATCCCGATCAATTGGCGGAAGAAACGCAAGAAAACCAGGTACGTGAACGGATATTTTTTTTTACTTTTTTGCGCAAAACTCGATCTTATTTGCGCAAATGTTGTTTCTGCAGGTTGGTGCGTTCTTATTGCCGCTGCACACTGCGTCGCGCAACGTGACAATTCGCCCCGCGACGGCGTTGGTGACTTTTGCATCGGACCCGAATCTGCTCCTAAATGGCCAACACGTGGATGATATGGCGTCTTCGACGGATATTATCCCTCCTTCGGCCAAAGCGCAGCGCTGCAACGCGAGATTTCGCTCCAATTCGCTGCCAGTCGCGAGCTCGACGGACCAGGTGGATAAAAACCAAATCGCACCAACTTCCAACCCGATAAAACCCAAACCTCGCGCTAAAACGCCGCGTAAACCGCGTCGAGTGCCAACGCCGCACCCGAAAAAAACTGCAGCCGCAACTCGACGCACCAAAATCCGCTCGAAATCCGAATCTCTCACGGAGATAAACCCGTTGCAGCCTCTGGAAGAGGATAAAATCCCTCATAGCCACAGCTCGGCGAATATCCAAGCGGCGATTGTGCCAATCAATCCGTCGTTTGAGTGGCCTCCGTCGAGCATTTCAGCTGCGGAGCACCACTCGACGTCGCTTTCGAGCGATGACCAGGCGATCGACAGCGACATTTTATCCGTCCTTGCGACCTGTGACGGCGAAGATTTGGCCGATTTCGGCAATGGCCCTCCTTCGTACCAGTCCAGCACCAGTTTCGGCGAGAGCGAGGACGCTGAGATGCTGCCGGTGGGGATGGAGTGCTTCAAAATTGCAGAACACGCGACGCTACCGACCGAGTTCCCAATGAACGAGCCGGAGGCGGAGCTTGGGCTGAACGCGTTTGCTACGTTGGGGGACGATTGGGCGAATGCCGCGCACTTGTCGACCCATCTGGAGAAAATGTCGGTGGATTCGCCACCGCATCGGTTGGAGTCGGCGTTTGTCGCTGCGCCCGAAAGCCACCACGCAATGGGGAGACTGCGCTCTACTTCGGACCCTTCGTACGCTGCGACGCCCATGATGTTTGGAATGGCTCCGACTTCGCCGATACCGGACCCGTTCTCTGTGAAGAGTGGACCGGTCGACGCTTTACCACTTCAGAGCGACGGCCATTTCCAGTCGTGGAGTGCTGCTGCTACTCTGGAACCAGCCAAAGTGGAGGCGACTACCCCCCAGCAGCTCTTCTGGCTGTCGGGTGGGGCGAGCGTCGCGACGGAGAGCAACGCGCAGCCGTCGTCCCAAGCTCTCGATGAACTTCTGCAGCGTGACGACGCCCTCGAGTGGAAAGCCGCCAACGCGTTCGAGGGCGACACCGACACCGACTACGGGCTTGGCGACACGACCATGACGTCCGCGCTCCTTTGACGGCTCTTAGACAGGGCGAGGCGGCTTGACTGTAAACGCACTGGCCCGTTCGTGCTGCCAGAACGTCCGAAGACCGACAGGACGTTGCAAGAGCAGCTAACTTGTTCTCTCTCTCTTCTTTTAGGTGTAAATCCCGGCCCAGCCAGAAGCGATCGACGTCGTGGGTTGCTCCGCGTGTGTTGCATGTTGTAAATTCCCTGGACGTAGCGGACTGGAGGACATCGTGGGCCACGGATGGGATGGTATCCGTCGTACTGTACTCGCTCGATAAAACCCAAATGCACGTCCTTCCTGGCTAACGTGTGCGTGTTGGTTTTAGCTTCAAGTGTCCCCTGAGGCTCAAGCGTCACTCGTCGTTTTGTGCCGATGGCAAGTCGAGACGAGGAGAACCCTCGGGCTCCGGTGCAGCAGCGAGTGCACGATGGGTTCCAGGCCGACCGTCGGTATCTGTGCAAAATGGTGGAGGGGGCCCAAGACGAGCGCGCAACTCGGATAGAAGCGGTGCTGGAGCTCAAACGAGACCTGGACGCTGCGTCCGCAAGGATCGGGGCGCAGAGTTCCGCTCTTCGGGACCAAACGCAGGCCGCAAAGGCCCAGGAAGCTCGCACGCACCAAAGTCTTCTGGATCAGGGGAAAAATCCGTACGAGGTGGCGAGACGCAAAGTGGTCGAGCGAGAAGCGACCAAGACGCGCGCAAGAATCGACCGCGGCATTCACGAGCGCGAGGCGAAGCTCTTGGAGCGGTTGCAAGCGGAGAAGGTGCTTCAGCGACGCCGAGAGAAAGCGGAGGCTGAGCATCGCGCGTACGAGCGCAAGTACCAGCGCGAAATGGGTCGCGCGGCGCAGGACGAGCGGACGAGCGCCTATTTGCTGTCTCGGACGGGCAAAGAAGCGCTGGACCCGACTGGGAAACTGGTGCGCGTGTACCCGTCCCAGGAGACCACGATGAAGGACCACAGCTTCGGGCTTGGACGGAGCGCAGTTCGCAGTGCAGACCATCGACGGCGAGTTGTAGCGAAGGTACTTGCCAAGCCAGCTCACGCTGGGGCGCAGCCTGCCTCCATGTTGCTGCCTCGACGGCGGGGCCTCCACCCGCAGCAAGAATCGGAGCCTGACGTCAGCTCCAGTCGCAGTGAAGAGGCCGAACAGCAGGCTACCGAGCTGAGAGACTGCGAGAAGCTCGTCATGCCTCCGCTGCCAGGTGGGAGACCGGGGCAAGAGCTGCGTACAGTGAACCACGCGCTTCTCTCGTCCGAGAGCGACGTCAAGCTGCCACCGATCGCAGCAAGGAACGCTCACCGACCGAAGGACCCACGACAAGAAGAGGAAGAAAACCAGGCGGCAGAGGATACGCCAAACGCTGGCGGCTCCTCTTCGAAGCGCAAAAAGCCTCGGGGTCGCAGTGTGCTGGAGGAGCGACAGCTAGCGAAGGCGCGGCAACGACAGAAAGACGCGCGGTTCGACCAGCCGCAAGTTGTGTGGGGCAAGACGTTCACGGGGAACGCGTTCCTGGCAAACCCGCAGCTGCTGTGGTTCAAGGACTTCGACGTCGGTCGCCCTCTCACTCTTGGCTTCACGCTCACGAACGTCTCCAACACCTTCAACCAGTTCCGACTGCTGCCGATGGACGACCAGGTGATGGAGCAATTCGACGTCGTGTACGACAAACCAGGCCGCATGTCAGCCGGAATGAGTTGTGCGCTACGGATGGCCTTCACGGGCACGGAGGGGCGGGATCTCGACACGACGCTCTCTGTTGCTGCACCCACGGGCGTCTTCCAGATACCAGTGCGCTGCACGTGCAAGAAGGCAGTGCCAGTGGTGGCTCAGCGTGACGTTCAGTTCCCAGAAGTGGTCGCTGGAGAGCGGACGACGGTCGCCCTGACACTAGGCAACGAAGGTGCGCTGCCACTTGAATATCGAGTTCGCCGGCTGCGATCCGTGGCGGTTCAAGCGCCGCCACCCGCAGCTCTCGTTGACCTCCCAGCAGCAATTGAAATCGCCCAGGAAGTGCCAGTTGTAGGCGATTCAAACGACAACAGCGTTGACGACGACGCCACCGAGGGCGTGAGTTCTGATGAGAACCCACAAGAAGACGGTGGCGAGGCTGTCGAAGAAGCTGCAGACGTCGACGATCAAGTGGACCGAGCGTCCGTCTCTCATTCGTCCCGTGCGACCAGCGCAGCGTCGCCAAAGACGTCAGCCACGAGTGAATCTCCCGGTGACAACGCAGGAGAAGACGAGGACGACGCGCGAGATCCACTGAGTCTGGAGGAGCAAGAACTGGTTGAACGAGTGTGTGGAACGATGCGGTTTAAACCCGAGGGAGCGGATGAGCCGGTTCGCTTCACCAGGCGCGGCACGGTGCCGCCGTACTCGAGCAGCTCCGTTTCCTTCACGTTCGCTCCTGCGGCTGCCATGGAGCTTGACAACGAGCAGTTCGTCCTCGAATTTCCGGCTTCGTCCGGAATTTCATCTCCCGATCTCCGTCGGCTAGCGACCATCCCAGTTCGTGTGTCGGGTGTAGCTGCCGAAGTGCCGATATTTGTTGCACGCTCCAGACTGAACTTCCGCTGCTGTGCCTACGGGAAACTGTACCGGCACGGGCTCGTCGTGTGCAACCGAGGCAAAGTGGCGCTCAAGGTCCAGGTGCGGGTTCCCAAAGCGCTGGCTGGCTACGTAGAGTTCCACCCCGGCTTTGGCTTTGTGCAGGCTGCAGGGGCTTCCCAGGAGGGCCAATTCGCGGTGCAGGTCAAGTTCCGCCCGGACGAGCGGATGTGGAAACGAATCGAGCGTGCTGGCTTTGGGTCGCGGGAACTAGGCATGCTGGCAGTTCCAGTACCGGTGGTGGTGCCGGACCAAGTGGTCCCTGTCTTCTTCTTGCTCACTGCGAGGCTGACGCCTACAACGCTGACGATTTCCATGGAAACCAGGTCTGAAAGCTCCGATGGAGGGCTGCACTTTGGGGCTTGTTGCGTAGGACACAGCGTCAGTCGTGAGCTGACGATTACCAACTCTGCCCGCGTGCCTCAGCGACTAGGAGTCACCAAGCTGCCGAAAGATGTGACGGTAGCAGACAGTTCAGCGGGCGTGGGGATCGTGCTGCTGCCAGGAGAAGCAAGAAGCTTGCGGCTCGTATACGAACCGAGTTTCCCGGGTGCACTGAAGGCTGCTGGTCCTGCAGGACGAGGCACGCCGATTCTGACACTGTGGTCTTCCACGTTTCACCAGGAGCACACACTGCCATGCTCCGGCAGCGGCGCGGCGAGTGATCTCTCGTTCTCCCACACGGCTGTGCGGCTTGGTGCGACCTCGCTAGGGCAGGCGCAGACGTGCAACCTGAAGCTGACGAACCAGTCGGATCGACATTCGTATCTTGTTGAGCTGCGACTGCCGCCCGAAGCCGTGCCGTTCGTGCGAATCACCCCGCTTGTAGTACGACTCGCACCTCAGGAGGCCGTACGTCTTGAAATCGACTTTGAACCGACAGAGGACATTTTCAAGCTTGTGGAGGGCTGCTACTTTGAGGGGACGTCGCCTGGAAATGCTCCGTCAGGCGACGAAGAGTCTGCTTCAGAGGCAGCAAGAAGTGAAGTGAGCCTTGAGCAGACTGGCGAACCTCTCAGCAATGAAAATTCCGTCTACAGTGAAGCCAAACCGGCGCCAAGGCTGGACGCAGAGCCTCGTAGCTGCCACCACACGTGGACTGTTCTCTGTTTTCATCACCGTGAAGACGAAACGGGTAGCAGCCGCTCCAAGACTGAAGGACCAGCGCCGTTGCAAGCTTTGGAGGTACGAACGACAGTGGTGGAGCCCTTTTTGACCCCGTCGGCAAACACTTTGGATTTTGGACAAGTAGCGATCAGCCAAACGCTCGTCCGTGAACTGGTGCTCGACTCAGCACCGACTGCGACTGAAAGTGTGACGCTACGAGCGAAGCCACTCCACATCGTGGGGGCATTTCGGCTGATTGGCGCCTTGCGTGAGGTACCTGCTGGCCCCAGCAGCAGGAAAAGGCATGCGATTCGTGTGGAATTCGAGCCGTTGTCTCCGTTGAAGTACGAAGACGAGTTGGAGCTCTGTGCGCTGGGAGTGACCATCCGTGTTCAGCTTCGAGGTGAAGGGATTAATCCTAGCTTGTCCCTTACACCTGAGGACGGAGAATTGGATTTCCAGGACGTGCTGGCTCGCACGCGAAATGTCCGCGAGTTAGTGTTAACTAACGGCAGCGCTTTCCCTTTGGCCTTCTCCTTCGTCCTTCTCGATGGGGAAAACGTATTGACAACTTCGACTGGACTGCCAGCCTTCACGTTTTCTCCGACCAGCGCGATTATCCCTGAAAACGGGTCTGTAGCCGTCCAAGTGGCGTTCCAGCCGGACCACCAGAGACCGGGTCATTACGCGCAGCAATACCGGATCAAGGTGCCGAACGAAAGGGAACAGCACATTGTAGGCCTTTCTGGGCGGTGCTGGGAGAACCAACTGTACGTGTTTGTACCATCCGAGACTCGCACTGAAAATGCTGCCAAGAAGCAGCCGCTGTTAGCGCGTCGCCCGGTGGAGGACCTCTTCGACCTACCACCGAGTATCTCGCTGAATCAGCTGCAATTAAACGTCGGAGCGAACGAGTTGCCGGCTGCAGGACTGCGAAAACCATCTTCCACCTTTACGCTCACGTTTGCCGGTGGCGATGCCGTGCCCAAGACTCTGTTCATTGGCGGCACTGCACCGAGTAGTGGGAGCTATGGAGGATTTGACGAAGCCGTTGCAGCGGCTGCAGCTGGATCAGCTGGTTCTTTCGAGTTTACGCTTGACGCAGCATCTCCTCACGCCAAGTTGTTTACGTTGGAGCCATCTCGTGGAGCCATCGCATCAGGGCAGCAACTGGCAGTGCAAGTCACGTACTACCCGCCAGCAGCAACTGTACCTGGGTCGGACGTCTCGACTTCTGCTCGAGCTGGTGCTGGGACCTCTGAACGAGTGAGATCGGCGAAGCGTCGACCCGAACTTGAGGTGGTGCAGTGGGTGCAAGTTCGAGTGCAGTGCACACTGAAAGGTGGGGCTCTTTGGCGCACACTACCGGCGATAGGAGCCCTTGCAGTGCCTGCCGCGGCAGCTGCAACAGGAGGTGCAAACCAGTCGAAGGGAGCGAATGGTGGTGCAGCAGTTGCTGATGGAGTCGATACACGCACAGTCACTGTCCTCTTGAGAGCTCGGCTCGAAACGTAGATGTCAACTCAAGGCTCAGCGATCAAGCCAGCGCACACTACAAATCCTACGATTCAGGGGAACGTTTCTTGGGAAACAGCCCGATAATTTTGGCATACTATTTGTTTTACAATAGTACGTTTTTAATATGTACTAAGAAGTACTACAATAGATTCACTATCGGTGGACAGCACTCCGGTCACCAGAGCCAGGGCTCGACACCTTGGCAGCCTCTGGAACAACCAGCTATCTGCTTACATAACACTATCAATAAATGAGTCTTCTGCATTACGGCTAGTCCAGTCTTCGTCTTGATTGCTAGTACTACAAATTATGTCCGAGATTACTTCTTTGAATATAATAATACATATCAATGCGAATCGCAAATCTCATTGAGTACTGATAATAAGTATAATATTAGTAGAGATCTGCTCAATTGCTGCGTTATATGTATTAGTTGGGTGTAGCGCTTCATGTACTAAATGTAGGTAATCTGACAAGTCACACAACCGACGTAGATCAACAACAAGCCCATAAATAACATGGATTGTATTGTGATTCGACAGCAATGAATGTAGCAGTCGTGGGGTCTGTGAATGTCAACGATACAATTATCTTAGGGATGGGATTGCGGGAAAGAGGACGGATGTCATTTCCTAACTTGAGTCCATTCTCCGTTCCCCTTCCAGTTGGACTGGGTGAACGCCAATACAAACGACGAGCTGAAACAACGCGGTAGAAGCCAAGATCCATTTCGCTCGGTTTTGTGCTGCGTCAGGGTGAGGTTATAGGTGTAACTTTCGACACTTGGACATGACATCCGTTCTCCAAATATTCTTGGTCCATATTATGGAGCCTTGACCGCCCATAATCACTTGAGACGAAAATTACTGTGCAATATGGTCATTCTTGTTTTTTCCTCTTGCCGCTCAAATGGGTCGACACATGCGATTGGCACTCGCCATAGTTGCCTTTGTCGGCTCTGGTATTGCCGCGAACGATGCGGTGCTCTCACGGAACCGCTCACTCGAAACATTTCTGGTCGATGCTCCATCCGTGAAACTGCACGTCACTTTCAAGCGCAAGTCCATGAAGCTGCACGGACAACCCGAGTTCGACATGTTTGCTAACCCTGTTGTGTCGGCCAATGGAGCTAGCGTGCTTTACGATGGCTACGCGACGTTCGAGGAAGACGACAGCACATTCACCTATTCGTACGTGAACGGATCTGGTTACCTGTCGACAAAAGATGGAGACAGGGGAAACGTGCAATGCATCCCGTCAAGTACGCTACCATTCAACTCCATCCTGCCTGCTTTGAATGATGCGACGCCGATTCCAAGTGCGACGATCGGCGATGAAACCATCGAATGTCCGAGTGGAAACCTGTTCAAGACGAATTTCGGTGGTACTCACTTCGCCATTTGCGCGTCAGGCAAGTCTGGTTTCGCGGCGTACAGTAGTGATATGACCATCGACGTGGAGTACCTGGAGAACTCTGTTAGCATTTCGAAGCCAACACTATCGTGCGCTGCTGTGGGGAAGGAGGCTTCAGTGTCGCCGACTGCACTTGCACTGTTGACTGGTAAAGAGGTTCCTGCAAGCAGCACAAGAAACCTGAAGGCTGCGGAGCACATGGCGATGGAATCGTCGTCGTGCACGTGCAAGTCAACACCTCGACCGTGTGTTTTCTTCCACGGCATTGGCAACTACAACGAGATGGAGGAGCTTCAGGACACGCCTAAAAAGGCAAGTGGACGAATGGGGAACATGAACGCTCACGCTCCGTGCTGCACAGAGGTCAAGTATGCTATCTTGAACACCATGGACCACAGCTGGAGAAGCGCTTCTCTCCAACAAAAGTTCTGCGATCGTGCGCTCCGGTTGAGCGACACAAGCGACGGCGACCTGGGTGTGATTAAGGACACTGTTGTCGTTACGCACTCGATGGGCGGACTGGTCATGTCAATGGCATTAGCCACTGGCAGGTGTAGTTTTGGTGAAGGCGCGTCCTGGGTGGCCTTGAGCTCGCCGATGATGGGGAGTATGGCCTCGGACTACTTCCAGGACTTCTGCAACGACGAGGTCAGCGATTTTGCGACGGATTTGTTAGATGTATTGGGTCAGTGCCCAATGCCAGTGTCGCGCCGATCGATCGTGTACCAGAACGAGAAATATGCCAGCAAAGAGCTGAACGCGGCCTACGTTGCAGCTCAGGAAGCTTATGCGGGGAATGTGAGTGCTGCGATGTGCAGTGACAACCCTAACGGCATCTTCTCGCAGTACGAAGCGATCATGCTCCTCGCCGCGGAACTGGTTCCGCACAAATCCCCCGAAAATGATGGCCTTGTGGAGTTCCAGGGCTGTGCCATTGGTCTGGATGAGTCTCAATTCGGCAAAAGCTACAAGGATAAATTCTACCGGCCCGAGCTCAATCACGCCGATACTGTGTTTTTGACTGGAGATGGGTTCTTCAAAGATTCTCAGAAACCTGTCAAGTGGTTCGAGTGTTTGTTATAAAGTGGTGAAATGAAACGAAAGCTTGTCAAAGCGAGAAGTAAGTGATTTGAAGCGAAGGCCTTTGGCAAGTTCAGTGCTATGGAGTACACTGACGAGAGCTAAGGTCGTGGAAAATTCAAATGTTTCTTACGCTGTTTTTGAAATGACCCCCACAGTCTATAATGTTTGTAGTTTCTGTTGCCGTCGTGTGCTCTACCGTCTCGGAAGAGGGATGATCGTGAGCACCAAGGAATGGGACTCCAGCATCGTAAAATCAGAATCGAACACCAAAGCAAAATAGGCTAGTTGCCCCGACAGCCAGCCGTCGACATATCACAAAGATCGATGTGGTGGAACTCGCGTCGAAACTCCGGGAATGAATTTACGGCACGGCTCACAAGACGAATCATTTCACCGGAATCTGCGAATTCAGTATGTCATCATTGGTATTATTTTTATAATAGTGTGGTCGGATGTACTGTGACGATGTAGGCGATGTCATTCACAAATTATCCAATACATATACATTATCTAGTACTGTGTAGTCCGTGCTGTTGTCGGCTATGAAGGTGCAGCTCGACACCTCGCCTGTGCATCTTCTTTCATGGTCTTGGCAACGAAAATGACGAGCCGGGGCTTGTGGACTCCATTCGCCACTTTGGCTGGGATAAAATTCAAGGTCACGCTCCTTGCTGCACAACGGTCAAGTACGCTGCGCTGAACACGATCGATTACGGATGGACGAACTCCTCTTTGCAGCAGAAGGTGTGTGATCGCGCGCTAATGGCGACGAATTCTGCCGACTCGCCCACGCGGTCAATAGAAAACACCATTGTTGTGACGCACTCGATGGGTGGACTGATGTTTGCTGCCGCGCTTGCCAACAAAGAGTGCGCTCTTGATCCAAGCTTCACGTGGATAGCATTGAGCCCGCCCATGACTGGCAGTATGTCTTCCGACTACCTCATGGATTTCTGCAAAGGTGAAATCGACGGCTTTATGACGGATCTACTCTTCATTGGTAGATGCCCAGCTTCCGCGGCTACGAAGTCCGTCGTCTACAAGAACGAAAAGTACAGCACGGCGAGTCTTGATGCAGCCTACGATGCGGCCTCGGCAGTCTATCGCGAGAAAGTGTATGCTGCGATGTGCAGTAGCTCCTACATCGGAAACATCTCCAAGTATCAAGCAAAGTATATGCTTGGAGGCAGCACGATCCCGCACAAGTCCTCCAAGAACGACGGCCTTGTTGAATTCCATAGTTGTGCAGGTGGAATGTCACCAAGCAAGTTCGGACGAACCCCCTGGGACAAGTTTTACAAGTGTGAATTGAACCATGCAGACACGGCATTCAAAACGGGAGATGGTATTTTCAAGTCCACCGTAAGGCCCGTGACGTGGTTCGAGTGCCTGCTGTAAGTAGACAGTGCTGCCAAAGAAATACAATTTTCAATTTCGTAATTCTCATTAGTGCACAGTACACCCTTCACGTTATTTAGTCGACCCCTGACTAATTATGGTTTACGTGAAGAAATCTGAGCTTTTGGTTAGCTGTTGTGACCTCAATATTTGAGCACGACCAAGTAGCGCGAAGGGTATATTGAACTGCCAAAGTCATTTCACACATCTATTTCTCGCTCTGACAAGCTTTCGTTGCATGTCATCAATTTATTGGCTGTTGGCACACTTGATTCGCAGTTCGGAGTTTTGTATTTTTTGTTTTCCGGTTTAACCCCTCCAATCCGAAGATTATTCCGGATTCTCCGTTATTCATAACATATGAATTAACGTATGCCGGAAAAGCAGTACTTTATACAGTGTTTCAAGCCCTTTCCCGTGCCACGTGGCCGCTAACCGTATCGTGATTGGGCATATGCGAGTGATGTGCTGCACAAAGCCTGTCCAAAAAACTCTGTATTGCGATCCCCCTGCAAAACGGTTACGCTTCCTACAACGACGGGACAGAACGTCATCGTGTAAACAACAATCATTCTTCAGTGAATGCAAGCTATTCATTCTTCATCATTACTCCTCAGTAGCCTCAGTACCGGCAGCTATCTCGGGCCTACGCTTGCTTACAAACCTTATCTTGTGCTGCAACTCGGCAGGAATAGCCGTTCCGTTCTTCCATCTCTGGTGCCACACCTGGTCGCACGTGAGAGAGCTGCCGTGGTCCAAGCGGCGCGGCTTATTGCAAAGCGTCACCCTTCCTTTCTTGGCGTGCGAGCACGTGGTGCAGAAGTAGCTGGTCTCGAAGCTGCGGACGCCCGCTCCAGCGTACGCTGAGCACACCTTGCAGAGCCACTGCCGACGCTTGACGCCATTCATTTCATCAGTCTTCTCCAACGCGTGGGCTGCACGAGGAAGCGGCTCGGTGACGAGATCCGCCATGTCGTCTGTGCCAGCGAAATCCTCGCTTGTTTGGTTGATCAGATCCATGTGCAGGGCCCGGAGGAAGGCTGCGTGAGTCGGGACAGGTTTTCCGCGACGCTGCATCGCGATCTTGTGAACGATGAAGGCGTTTACCATGGCTAAGTCGACCAGACCGAGAAAGATGGCCTTGTAATACTTGCGCATGCGAATAGCGCGCTGGATGGAGTATCGTTGAAGTCGCAGCTGGTCGTGAACGTCCACACCACCCATCGCTTCATGATAGTCACGAACGAGCTGAGGACACGGTACAACGGAGACGGAGCCGTCACGCTCCCTGCGCGACACCTGGGCTGGTTGAGTGGAGCATCCAGTAGATAGGAATCGTACTGGCTTGTTATCCATCCAAGTAAGTGCCACGTACTCGGGGTGATCTCTCCAGGTGGCCACTCGGTAGGTCCCACGGGGCATCCGCTTCGGCCGGCGTTTCTGCGAGAACTCGATGCCAGTACACCAGCCTTTACGATCTTTCCGAATTGTTCCGACGTGAAAGTGGCCCATACTCAGAAGTTTGTGCGACAGCGGGATTGAGGTATAGAAGTTGTCCGTGCAAATCAACCGTTGCGACGGTTGTCCTCGAAGCACATGCGCGATATTCTTCACCACAGCTCGTTGAGCAATAGCGGACTCGTCATTGTTGGCCTTGCCGCAGTAAATGTCCAGCCTGCATCACAGCACAACGCAGTCAGTGATTCCAGAACGTACTGCGTCACATCCGGAACATATCACGGACCTTCCGGATTAAAAAAAACCGGATCAACCGTAACACTGCTAGGACGTACCGTGAGCAGTAAGCAGTGTCCGCACAGCAAGTCAGGTAGAACTTCGTCCCCCACTTGTTTGGCTTCATGGGCATGAACTGACGCATGGGGTTACGACGGTGTCGCATTGGCACCATGCCTTCGTCAAACGAAATGCGCGCTCCCAGTCGATAACCGCGGAAGAAGGTCTTCTGTAGCGCTTGTATGACAGGGCGGATCTTGAAAGCGCGATCGTCGCTATCTGCCTGCTTCTCGTTGTCGTTGAAGTGTAGATATCGGGCGATGTCTTGGAAGCGGTCACGACTCAAGAACTGTCCGAACGTTCCTCGCGACAAAGCGCCCTCAACCTTGGTGATCCAGTGACGGCTGAGGCTCTCTCGCCGCGGCTCAAGAGCACGAGCAAGCAGCAGCCCGATGAAACGGATGATCTCGTGAGGCTGAATCGCGTTCTTCCGCGCCAGCTTTGCCGTGTACTCTTCAACCGACAGCACGATCGTGGATGGAACAGACTCACGTCGTTGACGAGCTCGAGCTCTCATTCCCTGGGCAATCTCAGCGATACTGTCCTTGCGAAACTTGTCGGACTCCTCCGCGATCTTTCGCCACAGTTCTTTAGGCAGGAAGAAGTAGAAAATGGCAAGAGGGCTACTCGCGTAAGCTAGCGCAGCTCGTGTAGGCCCTGATGGGCCGTCGTAACGCGGTGCGGCATCACGAATGACTTGATTAGAAGAGGGTTCGTGGAAAGCTTCCCACTCTTCCGCTTGTAGTCTGTCCAAGTCGGTGTCTGTGAGCTCAAACTCCAAAGGAACTTCGCTGACAGGATGTTGTTCATCATCAGGCACGTCTTCGTCTGCTGACAGGGGGTCATCATCCACGCCTTCATTGCCTTCACCGTCGCTTTCATCCAGTAGTATAGTCGCTTCGTCGCCCTCACCCTCAGAATCGAGAGCGAGCAACCAGTCGTCACCGCCAACGTTGAGATCGTCGTCATCTGCAGGTTCAAAGAGTCTGTCGCGTCTAAGAGCGTCCAAGAAGTCGTCAGAATCAAACTCGTCAAGCGCGACTTGGTCCGAGCGATGCCCAGCAGCACTTGTTTGATCTCCAACAGCACCACTCGTTCTTTCCGGAACACTGGATTCTGGATTATCCGAGGTGTCCGCGCGATTCTCCGGAAGAGGCAGTTCAGTAGTATCCGGAACAGCCTCCGAACTACCCGGAACATTAGAATCTGTAATATCCGTAACAAACCACTCAAGTCAGTACGAATAAAGGTTCAAGCCAACAGTACGAACCATCATGCTTACCTCTCCGTGGGCGCTTTGCTGTCGCGTTGGACACAGGGGCTTTCCGTTTTCCTGTCGCCCTTGGTCGTCGATCTGCCGAGGGCTCCGTGGGCCTTGTAGATGTAGCCGCCGGGCGTGGTTCTCGACGCCTCGGCTTGGGAGGGGCTGTCACAAGAGTTGCGACTTGGCTGGTTGTCACTGCGGCTTCCTTCGGGGTTCTTGAGGCTGGTTCCACAGCAGCTGACGCCGTAACATCAAGTGCTGGCGTCGTCAGGGTCACAAACGGCGTCGTCGAGGTCACGGTCGGCGTCATCGTGGTCACGGCCAGTGTCGCCGATACAGCAGCGCTTGCTGGTAGTGGGAGGTTGGCCGTAGTTTCTCTGGCCGAGGCAGGTGTCGAAGCATTCGCAGGTCTGCCGAACGCAAGCCATCCTTGTCGACGGCAGTATCGCAGAAGGCTGGCCTCCCCTAATATACAGTAATAGCACACGCGTTAGATTTGGTAAAATTTATCGCCCCCACAAAGCTCGTACCAACAAAGAAATCAACCCCCTCCACTCCGTTCAGGTTCCCACCAGGGGGGAGATAGCGTTGGTCGTAGCTGAGTAATGTCGCCTTCTTGTACTTCCACCCCTTCTTGACGAGCTCGCGCCAAATCTGTGCGAAAGACTTTTCCACTACGAACATACCCCAGGAGTGATTGTCTCTGCTTGGCTGCTGATTCTGAAATGAAAGGCTAGCAGCAGCCCGTGGATGTTTATATCAGTAACCCTAGCCGCTTTCAACAAATCTCATGTCTCATGCCGACAAGTGCCTTAGAGTTGAACTGTTAAAATTTATCACATACAAATTTCTATATGCGGAGTTTTGTTTGCGGTACTCCTGTTGAGGACATCGCGGAATATTTTCACCTCTATAAATGCTATTCCGGAGAATCCGTAATAGCGTAGTGGAAGGGTTAATGCTCAGAAAGAATGTTGCTGGAAAGTCGACTGAATTGAATGTTTCGTGAATGTTGTTTGATGACAATTCGCCACCGAAATATCGTTTTATTGGTTTGCGGGTTAAAACCAAATAGTTTTCTGGGTAAAATCAAACACGTTTTGACCACTACCAAACACACGGAGTCTCAAGCAAAAAAAAAAAAACGCTGAGAACGAGTTGGTCCTGGAACAATAATCGGACAGGATCAAAATTGGCATCTCAGTCGAAGTGTGGTCCACTGTCCTTAGGTTTTTAACCTAACCTACCGTCTTACCCCGCAGAGAGTGTCTAGGCGTAATAATAAAAAATCGATGTGCTCAAAATCAATATAAAGCCCCGATCACAACACGTATCGGAATAGAAGGACGCCCACAGAGGAAAGGGTTCTTTTAAACGAGGTCTGAACCAAGGCTTCTAGGTTGACTCTAACAAATGGCTAGACCACCTACTCTCCAACCATTCTTCTCTACCGGTGGCCATCGACGTTGCATGTACTCATAAGCTCATTAACAAAAACACTCGTTACCAGCAACACCTTCACCAGAAGCTTTCCAGTGCACGATGCCCAGCTCACGACGCAGCTTCACAATAACAGAGAAGCTCTCAATTCTTGATGAATATGAGCCCGGTATTCAAGGGAAGGGTTTTCATGCTCTTGGTCGTCAACACGGTGTTTTGTCTAGCACCATTCGAGGCTGGTGGGCGAAACGAATTGAGCTGGAGAAGGCTTCGCGCGATCGACAAATTACCACACGAACGGCCCGACGCCTCAACGGTGGTGGGCGACGACCAGCTCACAGTGACATGGAGGAGTTGCTTTACGAGTGGGTCACCCACCGGAACAGCAAAGGCCTGCGTGTGAAAGACTCGTACATTCGGCTGCATGCGGTCAACATCTATCGCGAACTCCACGGCGGCAATGCAGCTGGCTTCGAGGCCTCGTCGGGCTGGTTAGCGAGATTCAAAAGACGTCGGAACTTGGTGTCACGCAGACAGACAACAACCCGGACTCTACCAGCTGATGCACCTGACGTTTGCCAGCGTTTCATCCAGCAAGCCCAACACCTCATCGCCAAGCATGGAATCAAGCCCCAAAACATCATCAATATGGACCAGGTCCCTCGCTACTTCGAGACTGAGCCCAAATCAACGATAACTACCCGCGGCGTTCGTGAGGTTCTGCTGCGAAAGGGCGGCTCAAGCCACAAGTGTTTCAAGGCGACGTTTACTATCACAGCGGAGGGCGAGTTTCTGACGCCACACCTGCTTTTCTCCAAGCTGAAAAACAAGCCCAAGTGTCCTGCTGGTGTTCTTGTGGATGTCAACAAGACCGGCATGTGGAATGATGACCTCCTCCTGGCTCATGCACAGACAGTGGTTTGCGGAAGGAAGGAGACGCAGCTCTACCGAGAGCCCGTCCTCTACCTGATTGATTCCTATGGATGCCACGTGAAACTGGCGGACTCAAATCGACTGGAACGCTATAACGTCTTCGTTCTCTTGGCCCCACCCAATCTCACCAACCTGCTCCAGCCACTGGACGTCGCTGTCAACAGGAGCTACCAGGAATTTTATCGGTCAAAGTTCGATGAGTACATCAGCTTGGCCCTCCAAGGCAAGAGCCTCCAGACCAAAGCCGGCAACCCCAAGGTTCTCCGTTCCGACACTGTGGCCCAGTGGACCCTTGATTGGGTGAGCTCCAAATCGGCAGCCGACGTCAAGAAGGCTTTCTCTCTTTGTGGCTTGGTAGCCAAAGAAAACTTTCAGGTGGATCAACTACACGCTCCGCTAAAAGATATCCTGAGCACCGACTTCGACGTGAGGAAGTGGCATGCTTCGTATAAGCACCTTGTCACGGAAGAAGCCGAGCGAGAGCTGGTGCGAGTCTCTGATCCAGACTGGTACATCCCAGAAAAGGAGAGAAGCATCCTCTTCTGTTGTCTTATCGTACGATTCTGACGTGCTGCCTCACGAGTACGCATCTGTCTTAACCAATTACATGGCTACGCTGGACGACCTGGTTGGACTACTGGATGAAGAGTACCTCGCGGCTATCAGAGGCGGAAATGCAGATCCAGCTGAGCTCGAGATCTATGCCGCGTCGAAGATGCACGGATGGAACATCAATCTCCAAACAGTCGATGACCAGTCTCGCCTCACGACGAGCTTCACTTACACAGCAGAAAATGCAACGAAGGACGTGTTCCTCGTACGAGGTGGCGGGTATTTTGCTGTTCAGGTCGATGGGTACCTCGTGTAGGCAGGATAAAGGCCGATACAAAAAAACAAAAACAATGTTAGTTTCTGATTTCTCCCAATTGAATTTGACAAGTTTGACATACCTTTTGTGTGCGGAGCATTAACGAGATTTTTCTCGCGACAACCCTCTTCCCATATTGGGCCCTCAATTGACGCGCCCAGGATCGAACCATGGACTAGTCGTACGACAATCCATGCTCTAACCGGTTGAGCCGTTAGCACATTACAAGTTAAAGGGAACAGACTCATATTTCTAGCTGTAGGGTACCTACCTGAGCTGCCGTTCTTCTATGTTGAAGGTATTGTTCGTAGTACAATGCCTAGGCACTCAAAACGAATACAGTGTTCAATGGGCGCAGTATTTTATTACTGCGCCTGGGTACTTTGTGCGGGGTAAGACGGTAGCTCATATGTGCTGTCCCGGTGCGTACGTCAAGCGCACCCAACTGTGTCAAATTTGCTCAGGGGACCATGAAATGGTCGGGAGACGCCTACAATGTTCAAGTTACATCCATCGTTCTAGCAGTTCCTACAGGCGACGCTGAAGTTGATCAGTACAATGCATTACAGAATACGCACCAGTTCCAAGAAGCCACCTTCCTGATGCGTTTTTTCCACGTACTTTACAATGTTACATAAAGAGTGACGGGATGTTCTCTCTTTTGTGCCCATGGTACGTGGTACCGGTTGGCGGTGAGCCAACCATTAGGCACTTGTTTAGCTTTTACTATAGTTGACTTAGAGCTTGTAAGGATCAAGCTTGGCTTACCTATAAAATATATTCAGTCTTTAAACCTACCGTCGTAGTCGGTTCCCTTAGACCGGGAACCGTGAATTTTTTGTTGTAGCTGGGCTACACAGTCGGTTCACCTCCTACCTTAGTGCAACATGCACTAAAGAATACATTCAGGTGACCACTCCACAGGGTGGTCCACATTCATAGCAAAAGGCATATGACTGGTAGAAAGTAACATCTTTCTACCAATGAGAGTCATTCAATAGATAGGGATTCTGCCAGCCATCCAATGGCAGAACCTCTCATTAGAAATATCCGTTTTAGGAGGAAACCCCATTTACAATCAATACAGTTCTCATTTGGCACACCAAAGCTATCGCTCGGTCCCTTTATTTAGGTTTAAGTATACTTGCGGATACAAGTATACTGAATCTAAGTTAAATACACCTACGCTTCCTCATACACGTGCGCACACGTGCAAGCTTAAGTAGTGGGTCTAAGCAGACCCATGACACTGCATGCAAACGCTGATCAAGGAGAAGGTCACGTAGCTTCTACTTAGCGTTCACCAAGGGGGGAGTGCAACAGTAGTTCTGACGCCGAGGCCGACTTAGTGTATGGGGAGGAAGTCTCCCAGCCGGCCGAGGAGAGCACTGCTGACGCAACCCTGAACGCGAAGGCTGACGTACTATTGGACGACTGACTCAGTCTTCGAGTAGAATGGGCTAAAGTGATGAAAAAAAATAATAGCCAAGCAAGGACGAGTTCGATAAGGTGCTAGCCAGGCTAAGGGTGCGCGACAGAAAAAGTAACGTTTGGGTGTGGAACGTAGCGCAGCTATGTGGGCTCGTAGATGTGTGCCGTTGGTTTGCAGGGGTCGGCGAGGAAAAATATCCCTCCTTTGATAAACTTGCATGCGTCTGGCTGGGACGGGGTTGCTCGACAGCGTTTTAAGAACGCGTGTTCTCAACCGGTTCATTTGTGATGAGCTCTTTGCGAACACGGACGGACAACAAGCGAGCTCAACGGTAACTGATACTGCGTCACAATCGGCGTGAGCTCAGACGCATGGAGGAAAGCAAGTGTCAGATACGGTGACGCAGATTCGGTCTCGATAGTAGTACTAAATGGTAATATAGTAGTAGTAGTATCACTACTAGCCGAAATTCTCAATACTACCAAACTCGAGTACAATAGTACCAAATCGTTAACCGGGACCAATGAACACGAAAACCACTGTATGCGGACTTGGCCCCACAATCTACTAACGCGATGTGAGACGTTTAACTCCATGGATATCGTAGATTGGGAGGCAACGATTCTTAGTGCGAACAACTTCAACAACCCCCAGCTATTACTTATCTAGTTGTCTGTCTTTCCCGTCAAGATTTTATGCCGATGGCACCCAACAATTACTGATTAACTTCTGTCACCGTTGCTCTGAACGATGAAGCAGATCATATCACGGTACGTCGTGACACTGTTCTGCTTGATTGATGTAGCGACAGACACGCGGCGCTAATCATAGTTATTGAAATTCTATCCTACCCACAAGGTTTTGTATGACCGTACAACATTGACGGCCAGCTTCAAATTCCCAAGATGATTTTGTGACTGCGTGGAAGGAAGCACGTATGCCAGAAAGCCGTCGCCCTCGCCGTTCTTAACGCAGCGCACAATCTCCGTCGTGCGCGTGTCGTGCAACACGATGGTGTTACACAGCGGTTTGCTGATCATGCGGTCACAGATAAACACCGTCTCGCGCTGGTTTGTGATGCCGATGGCCTGCAGTTGCGAGAGCTCGATGCCGCCCTGGTCAGCGCCTCGCTCATGTACGTGTCAACGTTGCGCGCGACCTCGTCGTCGTGCTGGCACTAGATCTCCCCTCCCCCCCCCCCCCCCCCCCCCCCCCCCCGACAATTCTAATCAACTGCGACAGGTAAACAACCAATATGGGTCGAGTCAAGCAGTGTTCCTGTGACGCCACTAAGCGTCCCAGAGGTGCGCGTTGGTGCCCAAACCAATGATCTTGTCTTCTCTTGGGTCGTCACGAGGTTGTTCGCAACGTGCGCGCCGCGGTTTTAAATCTGACGCTTTGGTTAGTTATGGCGGCAGCCCAGTCCTAGCCGTTCTGCTCCACGTACAGGCGGTAGACGAACAGCGCACCGTGGGGATACGACGACACAATCCACTGCGGGTCATGCAGGTCCGCCGCGGTCGTTAAAGCCACCAGCCCGCCAAGGTTGCTGGAGTCGCAGACGAAGTTGAAGAAGTTGACGCGGCGTACGGCGTGATTCACAACCCTGGCGAAGCAGGCTCCAAAACGTTGACACAATTGGGGGTCGAGTCAAACAGGCGTGCAATCGGCGAGAGAAATCTAAATGGTTTGTGGTGAGAGATGTGGTTTCTCGAACTCTCCACGGCGTAGTGCTGAGGAGTAGTGAAAACGGTGGGTACTCGACTCGTTGCATTTATGTGAGGGACGCCTAACTACTCGCATTCCTACTTCTACCTATGGAGTTTATAGTTCCAGACACTCAAACCACTTGAAAGGCTTCTGCGAGTCCTTGAGGATGCCTTCACCGTTCAAAAACGCAGTGTCCGCGTGGTTTAACTGAGGCCTGTAGAAGCGATCGAGGTAATAGTTGCCGAAAAGGTTCTCGTCGAGGCCCCCCAAACAGCTCTGAAACTCTACGAGGCCGTCGTTCTTCTTGGAGTAGTGCGGGATCACTGTGCCACCGAGGATGCAGGGGGCTAGATATCTCGACAGAAGACCAAAGAAACTGTCACTGCACATCGCAGCTGTCACGTTGCCGCGGTACGCTTCTTGAGCAGCCACATACGCCGCATCGATGGATGGAGTGCTGTACCATTCGCCTTGGTAGGTGGTTGACGTCCGCGACTTTAGCACGGGGCATTGACCCAACAATTCGAACAAACCCACGGCGATTTTGCTGTCCTCGTCGGTGCATGTATCAAGCAGGAAGTCGGACGCCATACTTCCAAGCATCGGGGCACTCACGGCCACCCACGATGTCGATGGCGAAAATTTGCATTTCCCCTTGGCAAGAGCCCCAGCCATGACCAAGCCGCCCATCGAGTGCGTCACAATAATCGTGTTGTCAATGGTGCCAGAGGCCACGTCGCTAGTTGCACTCATAGAAAGTGAGAAATCGCAGAACTTCTGCTGGAGCGTGTCGTTTCTCCAGCCAGCATCGTTCGTGTTGAGGACAGCGTACTTGATCGTAGAGCAGCAAGGAGCATGGCCGTGGATATCGCCAAACTTCTTCTTCGTCAGCTCTGGCGTATCTTGCAGCTCCGCCTCCTCATTCGGGTTGCCCAAACCGTGAAAGAAGACGCACGGGCGAGGGGTTGACAAACACCGACACTCCGTCTCATCCAGCGCCATGTGCGAGGCTTCTTCCAGCTTTCTAGATGCACTAGCCGGCAAGGCGTTCCCAGTAGCGAGAGCAAGTGCGGTGGGCGTCAACGACGTAGGCTTTGCTACAATCTTACACGAAGAAGTCCCATCGCTCAACTCTGGCTTCTCAATACTAACAGGTCCATCCAAGTACTCCACGTCAATGTCCAGGTCGCTACTCACTGCGGTGAAGCCAGATTCACCGGACGTGCAGATAGCGTAGTGAACGCCGGCGAACGTCGTCTTGAACAGGTTCCCACTGGCACACTCGAGTTCCTTTTTGCCCACCGCTGCGCTCGGAATCCGCGCAGCTTCATTGAGCGCAGGTAGAATCTTGTCGAAGGGCAGTGTGTGAGGTGGGAGACATTGAACTGTTTCTAGAGTAGAAGAATCGGTGGTCGTCAAGTAACCGGAGCCGTCCACGAAAGTGTACGTGAAATCGGTGTCCTCGTCTTGGAACGAGGCGTATCCGTTGTAAAGCACGCTGGCGCCGTTGGCGGACACGACAGGCGTGGCGTAGACGTCAAACTCGGATTGTCCGTGCAGCTTCATGGCCTTGCGCTTGAAGGTGACGTGGAGCTTCACGGATGGGGCGTCGGCCAGTGATCCTTTCAATTGGCGGTGCGTTGCATCTACGGCAGTCGTGGAGGCGAGGAAAGCGACGGAAGCGGCGAGTAGGACTCTCATCGAGGCGACCATTGTTGGAATGGGAGCCTTGCCGCTTAGCTGGATAAACTAACAATGCCAAGAGTTATCAATGTCGTTGACGCTGCTAGACTTGATAGAACCGTATCGCAGTCTAGGGAAGGCCGCACAACTGCCAGCGGCTCACGATTTGTTTAGCTGAGGTGTGGCATTGCGTAGCGTATACATGTGTTTGTATTACTTCTTGAGCGCAGATCCAAAGTAAAGTACAGTGCACTGAATTGTATGTCAAATTGGCATGTGAGCACATGGATTACGACAAGATTAAATACCGTGAAGAGTTAATGCGACTGTGCGCGAGTTTAGCACCTGAAAAATTGGAGCCTGCCTTCATCTTAACCTATAGATTTTGATAGTTATGCCGTTCTCACTTTATCACTGTTTCCTGCGTTGACGTGCCAAATGGTGGCGAACAATCGGACGAGAGTTCTCATTGAGAACTTGTCAAGCCCTCATCTCTGCATTGAAGGTGTCACGCAATCTGCATGTGGTCGCCATGCAGGAGTCAACGGCTGATGGGCTGCTTTCACTACCGCAAAACTCTTATCGAAAGACACCCCTTGCAGCACCAGGGATGCCGAATGCATGGGAAGAGGCATCTGCAAATAAATAACAGCTGCATCACTCGGAATTTATTTATCAAGGATATTTTC
The DNA here is from genome assembly GCF_020800215.1 of Phytophthora ramorum. Classification (NCBI taxonomy): domain Eukaryota; phylum Oomycota; class Peronosporomycetes; order Peronosporales; family Peronosporaceae; genus Phytophthora; species Phytophthora ramorum. The sequence goes on from NW_027150654.1 coordinate 255,296, forward strand.
CTTGAATAGATTACGGTCACCTCGCTGGTTCAGACCCAGCTCACCTGCTACTGCACGTGCCTTCATCTGGAGCATGAGCGGAGACACTGGTACGCCCTCGCGCTTCAGGTCCCTTATCCAAAAGGCTAGGTAGTCCTCCTCCGCCCGAGGAAGAATGCAGCCGACGCCAGATCGTGGTTCCTTGCAGAGGTGCCCGTTGCCTTGGGCAACTTGTTTGGCGATGTCATCACGGGCTTCAAACCACTTGTGCAGTTGCCGCTTCTTCCACTTTCGGGCTTCCGCTTGGAGAGAGGGATAGAAGCGTGTTGCTGCCATGCCGTTCTGCTCGACGAAGCTATAACTAATACTGTATACTTGCGCTGGTAGCTGATAGCAGTGCGAAGGCACTGGCTTGGCGAAGCCTCGAAGCCTTTCACGCGTGGGCGGCTTCCTCGGGGCATTCTTGCAGACTGAGTAATGGCGAAGTGCAGTGCTGATGAATGGCTAGCTCGCTGCGTAACCTATCGACTGGTGGTAATTTATCTCCGGGGTGCCTTTCGATATGTCATGATAGATGATCAAAATGGAGTAATCTGATAGGTTGATAGTTTTTTAACCGTCGCCTGCAAGGGTGCCTTTCGATAAGAGTTTTGCGGTAATACAGTGTACTACTGTTCTGTACAGGTGGGACCCCCGTTTTCGCCACCATTTTCATTTATTATAGAAGTACATGTACACGGAGAACGTAAAACACATCCGTAAAAAGTAAGGAGAGACACCCCATCTATGCTACTCCGACACCACGTCCACAGGGCAACGACTTTTTACGAGACTTTTTACCGTATTTAATTTCACTTGAACCAATCTTTTTACGATGTTACATCATCGCCGTTATATACGGTACAGTAACACGGCACCCTGGTGACGTCTATTTTGTCTGCACACGTCCAGATACTGATATGGTCCACCCTGGCGAATACGGGGGCCACAATTGTATAAATACCACCCCTGGGACGAACCGAACCACGGTTCCACCTATTAACCCGAACCAGGGGGAGAATTTGGTTTGCTCACCTTTCTTTCGAACCGAACTAGGGCGGGAACTTGGTTTGTTCTGCAAATTGTTGTTTTTGATTGGCTAACAAGATATCATTTTACTGGTCAAAATGATCTGGCTTGGAATGATTTAGATCTACCCAAACCTGGCAGTCCTATTGCGGCCTTCCAGGATCGAGCCACACTAGCACACAAAATGAATGGGGATGATCTTCCAAAATCTCAGCCGATTCGAATGACACGTCCAAAAGCAAAGCGCTCCAAGACAGACGAAAGACATCAAGTCGCGTCTTACATATTACAAGGCTTCTATAGGAAAATAGCATAACACCAAACAGAATCATCATGATGATATTCCAATTATCGAGCTGCCCGAGCACTACCGTGTCGATGGCGAAATGATCGGAATGGCGCTATCGAATGTGCAAACAACATTGCCGAGCATCAGGTTAAGCTCCGGCAACGACAGGCTCGCCATGAAGAAGAGCAGCAGAGGTTCGTAGAGCAGCGCGTCGCAGCTGCACGAGAGGAGGTGGAGGCGCGAAACAGCGCACTCGTCCTCTCCATTCAACAAACCTACGGCGAGGAACTTCGTGTCGATGCGCGCATCCATACCGTCCTGGGGCAGCTTCAGGAAAGAGCTCAGCATTAGCAGCAACCCCACATGCTTTTAGCACAGCCGAACGTAAGAAAAGTAGCTGAAACCCAGCCCAAATCAGCCAATGCGCGCAGCCGTAGCAGTACGTGCCTCTGTATACACATCATGACCAACCTGGCGTGGCAACTTTAGTGCGTTCATGCTTCTTCATTGCACGTTTGCATCATTTGCAACCTCCATTAGGTTTTGAAAAGAGTGCAAAACTGGCCAAATCTCGCCACCGTGCGTGCACTCAAAGTTGAAAACGCCACCCCGCTTTTTAGCACAGTAACAGCCACCGGAACTATTCGAATTCAGCTGCAGTAAAATGGAGTTGACCACTCTAAGCAAAATAGAGATGCGATTCTAGTGCCGTCGAGGTCATGCGCCGACTTGTTGACAGCGGTCTCTGCGACCTGGTAGGCATACATACTTCATAGCTCCTTCGTAGTCCTCTCATAGGTTCCCCTATAGCCATACAGATCGAGAAGCCTAGTCTCCACGATGGCTGACTCCGTGGCCGCGACTGTCAAATACAGATATATTGCCGTGTCAGCCAGCGGATGCATGCGTATCTCAACTATGTACGCCGGCTCGGCCACTCTAATCTCCTTGTCGAACCCGGTGTCCGTCTTCGTGTTGGGCACGCAGCCTGCATGACGGACAGTGTCCATCTACATGAGACTTAACGAGCCGGGCACCAACATTAGAGCTGACCTACTCGCAGCATCAACACCTTCACTAACAAGTCTAGGCACTATGTACGTATCCTGTGCCATCTCACCCTCATCGAAGTTCTTGACGGACGAATTGGTGGCGACCGCGACCTTCTGTGTAACAGAAGTCGACGGTTGATGTTTGAAGCGACAGGACTGATTGCCTTTTGCATCTCTTGTCTTGGTCGTGACCGGTGGGTCTTGTCGACGAGCTGGGCGTGCTTTGGCTTGAGCTGTGCCTGGTGCTTTAGCTTGATTGTCCCTGTCTTTTTGACGAATCGTGTGCAGTCATTAACTGCTTCACGGCGATGAATTGGCACCAAACGCACGTCAATCATACCCTATACAAATCTAAATAATTGTGGTTGCTACCATTTTGAATGATAATGAAAGAAGGAGCGAAAGTTCCGACGAACCCATACAAACGAGTATATAATATATACTAATATTATTTGCTACGAAACAACGATAATCAAGATCATTCGTAAGACAGTTTGACGACAGTGTTAACAAGTAATGTCATTGGTCAATAACATCCGGCAAGTGCGTCAAAACTGAATCAGTGCGTTCAAGTAAGTGCATTCATGCTTGGCGTCTTCTCTTCCTCTGTCTAAATGCTAAATTGCGAGCGTTGTTGCTCTGTTCTTTTTCTGTCTCTCTAACTAGACGAAGCATTGTGGTGATCTTGAGTTGTGTAAACCGACGAGAGCGACGAGAAGAGCTAACCGACAGACTGTTTACCCACGCTTGGAACGAACTCCAGCTGCTCGAAGTCGAAACGCCGAAAACAAAAGCGTCGGCGATACTCGTGACCCTTCAAGCGAACGTCAGTTAGACGTTTTTAACTTCACTAAAAAAAAAACTTGCAAACTCGCGAAACAACCGAGCAGGTTAATTTTTTTCAAATTCGCTTTCGAATGCCGTTTGAGAACGTGCTCGCGACGGCCTCTTTAAATCGTGTACCTATTGGCCAAATATAGCGGTATACGGCTGCTCTGGTGTTCGTTAAAACCCGCAAGAATCCTCCGCTCTAGCACGGTAGTACTACTGCTTCACGATACGCTCGAAGACCTTTGTTAACCCTATGAAACAGTGCGGTTTGTAGTCGATCAGCTTCTTTTCGTTTCCAAGATTTAACAGACGTACCAATTGCTCATACAACTCGCCAATTACCTCAACTGTGCGAAGTTGATACACTGTCTTCGTTACTTTTTTTTTAAAAGCTGCAACATAGCTCGAATTTTAGACTTGTTGATGTTGCTGGTCATCTCAATCGCTGCTTTAGTAGCTGCATTAATCAGGTGCGACACACAACACTCCCGCGCTTGCATCAGATTTGATTTCATCATGTGTTGCACGTCCGATCCGCCGTCCGTCACCGAAGAAAAACAAAGTCTGTGGTTGCCAACCCAAAGTCCTGAAAAAATTGGCAGATCCAGCGCTTGAAAGGTCTACGGATGCCGCCGTCGCGGTCACCATAGTGTGGGGAACTTGCCGAACACCGAGTAATATTGAAGTGAGCTCCCAATCGGAGGCTACCAAGTAAATGCGGGTACCCAGAAATTTTGTCCCGATATCTTGGCTATCCAAAACTCGCACATCATCACCATACTCTTGATACCCTTCAAACAATTGTTGAGGATGAAACACATAATTTCGCGCTTGACGGAACCGTAAAGATCGAAGATGGCATGCGCGATGGTATGTCGATTGACGACTGCTCGAAAATTCTCCTTGATAACAACGACTTTGAGGATATGCGATTCCTCCTATTCTCCCATCACAAACGGCAGATTATTGTACACCACCAAAACCGTCTGTAGCAGCAAGCTGACGCGCTCACTACTTTCCGGAGTGTCCGCTGAAGCTACAATTCTCGTAACAATATCATCACGGGTTTACTTTCGCGAATCTTCTGCTGCCGTCTTAGCTGATACAATGTCATGTAAATCCTTTAGATGTTTCGTCGCACGCAACATTTTGTTGCCATAGAGATCATGGACGGGCTCATTCGATCGACACGAGTTGCTGGCAAGACATATCCACCCCCAGACGGAAGGGACTTGAACATGCAGAACTCGGACACCCCAGCAATAAATGACGGATCGCTCATTCGGACCTCGAGGTATAACTGCAAAACCCACCTTAGGTCGATAGTTTCCACCGTAAATCTCACTCCTGCAGGCACGCCGTTTGGAATTGCGTTTTGTAGTCGAAATGTAGTAATCGGTGTTATTGGAGCGGGCTGGTTTGCAGTTGATTGGTACGTAGGCCGTGCAATCGGGTTAGCGGATGCGGTCGAGAGCGGAATCAAATCCGCATTACTAGGCAGAATCATTTGCGGAAGCACGACTTGGGGCGACTCCCCTAAGCTTGGAATCGTCGTTGTATAGCTCCTAGATGGATAGGTTGATTGAGAAGCACAAAGACCATTGTAGTGTTTCGGGTCGTGTGAGCTGTGTGCCGAACTTGAGTGCGCCGGGAGCGTTAGTGGTGTCGTGTTACAGTTACAGCGCTGGTCAAAAGGGAAACGGATAGCCCTGCACCTGGAAGAGAGTATGACGGCTCATTGAAGGCGACGCGTTATCGCTGAGAGGGAGGCCCGGTGACTTGCATGGTGCCAACGGCACGTCGGGTCTTATTGTCAAGCATTCCTTCATCTGCAGCGCTGCAATGTGGGCTACCAGGAGGTATTGAAGTTCCATTTCGGAGAGTGAAGCTGGAAGTTAGTGGATTGACACACAAGTAGTAGGGTGGTGGTGGAAGATTCCAAGAGAGCGCAAGAAAATATGAAGAAGACCGTACACCACCTCCACGTCCGTTTCCGGTAGCTGATGATAAACTTCTCATGGAGCAATTACTGTCATTGATGCAACCTATCACGCTGCTGGACCGTAAAAACCAGGTTGAACAAGCGAACCAAGTCGAGGTTCTTTAGACTTCGTACAAGAGCATGGTATGTGAGCACTCCAGTGAGGGATAATCCCCGTTTGAGTGACCACCCAACCGGGAGGAAGAAATCTTCGCTCAACGATCGAGCCGAACAGGAACCTCCAAGACCGAGCACCATGTCGCGCAGTATGCCGGAGGCCGTGGCGTGGACCACGAGCGGGGACGCCAAGCTGGAGGGATTTCATTCACGTTTCTTCTCTCGATGTACTGACCGAGAACAAATGAGGATCTGTTCGTATATCTGGGAGATGTAGATGCATCTTCACCCGAATGTCAAAAGACCTGATGACCCTCTGAGTGACATGATCAAGACGATGTGGAAGGTGCAGCGCTTGGATAACCACGACATTGAACATAATCACTCTGTGATCAAGACATTCATCAAAACCAAGTTGAGTGCAATAATGCGTGTGCTTGATCCTCCCATGGAATGTGCTTCAGAATCTCGCCTAGAGCCGATGGATGGCTATGCACTGGGCGTGTTTTCAGAAGACTTTTCGATATTAGCATAGCGGTACCAGAGATGATACCGCCTGCACTGATACACAAGGAGCGTATTGAAGAAGAGCAAGATATATGGTTTCGAGATCCGGCGCTACCTCAAGGTTATGCTCGACAAGGCTCAGCTTCACAAGACTCTGCTCCGCAAGCGTTTGAATCCGTGGATATACCAGCACAAGTCTGGAAACTGCCGATGTCTTCCTCGTGTCACTTGGGTTGTGGTTGTAGTGCTAGTTTCCTCTGCGCGAATTGAGCGAGACGTTGGCATCAATAGCCAAATGGTAGCCACACAATGTGCATCACTGTCCGCACAGAACATTGACATGTATGCGTTCTTGAACCAGACCAGACAGTTTGTTGATGTCACACAGTGTCCGCGCCTCACAAGAGCTCAAGACGAAGGTGCGGTGCCAACCAATTTTCGATTGTCGTTGGACCCCAGACGCCGATGGAGATGTTCGAGAGTGACAGGGAGAACGCCCTGGTCAACACAGTCTCCGCGAAATTATCAAATGAGTTGTAGGACTTTAATACAGTGAATCGATTGCATTGACTCAATAAATGCACAGGTGCTTTTTATTTTCGAAATCGGGTTCATAGTTCCGGGTGTGGTGGTGCTCATCCAGTACATAGGTACTCGGGAGGGGTGGTCGTCGATGTGAGAACTGTTGAAGTGCTAGAACACAATGGTATCCCGATCAACTCCTTACCAACGTTGATTTCGTCCCTGCAAAATACGCTAGCCCTTTCGTTATTCTTCAGTCCGGCGATTTTTCGGACCGGCCGTCACTCGTTGCTCTACTCGTCTTGCCACAGCAGTCATTGCATCCTTTTTTTGCTCTTGCCAGGGCGTCTCAGTAGCGGCAGACACTCGGTCTTTACGGTGTTCTAAGTCCTTGGATTCACTCCACAGCACTGGTTTCTCGCCTAGCACCCCTTGAAAATATTGCGCAATCGTGTTTCAGTAGTATTTTTTCCCCCAGCAAAGTGGGAGCGTTCGAATGCAAGGTCTTGAGCGGTGGATTCTTGAGCGGCTTTGTCACCAACACTGTAATGCTGGAGCTTCGCGTTGATGAGCGTTCAACGAGCTAACGACACCACGCAACTCTTGTTGCTGGACATTCATTGAGGCCTCCATCTCATTTTTCATATTCACATGAACCGCTAGCGCTGATTTAGTCTCACTACGGAAAGTTTGATGCTCGTTTGGTATATGGCGCTGCACTCGAGAAAACACTGATGTTATCTGCATCTTTGGGACCATTTGCAATTGTGCGTCAAATGCTCGCAAGCGTTAGATGAGGCGCTCTTCCATCGTTAAAATGTTACTTCTCTGTTCGGCCAATTTATACGAATTTGGACTCTCCGCCTCTCAGTCAGTTCATTTTTGGAGTTAAACGCGAGGAAGTAGCTTAACCCCTCCAAACCGGATGCTGCATAATGCAGGATTAGCAAAAAGCTTAAGCTGAATATATTCAGCTTAAGCGATTTTAGACTTGAAGTTTGTATGGGTTGTATTTTCCCTCGCCAAGGGGTATACAAACTTTAAGTAAACGGGATGTCGTGTTTCTGTACTCTCCCTTTCTACCCGCACGATACCAGCGACCATCTTTTGTCTAATTTTTCGATTTCACTTTTGACAGGTTGGTGTAGCCCACGCTATTTTAGCATCATTTTTGGGAGGTCTCCACCGAATGAGTGGCTCACAGCTGCCGCTTTTCAAAAGCCTCCCACATTCGAGAATTTGCGCGGGGAGAGCGCAAGCCAGCAGCATAGATGGTGAAGCCACGTGGTAAGACTCTCCGGGACAGCGAGGTAACAGCGCGCGACCTCTCATTCAAGTCGGTTTGGCGGGAGCTGCGTGGGCAAGGCTGGACGCGCAAGCCGCCGCCGCGACGAGGTTTAGATGATCGTTACTTCTACATCCGGCCCAACGAAGACTCGAGCGGCACAGAGGGCGTGCACTTCTTTCGCGGCGAAGAAGACGTGCTAGAGTACTACGCGAAAAGTACGTAGGTATATGCAGATGCGTTTACAGTATTGATCTAACGTTCTTGTTCTGTGTTTGCAGTCCTGAGAAACTCTAGCACTACGCCAATTTCAATTGCTGCTCCTCCACTACCGTTAGTTGCTGTTGGTGTTGAACAACTTGCGACTGCAGCCAATATCGTTCGCCAAACCTACGCGTCCGACATTGAGGTTGCTGAAGCTCGCAGTCACCCTGCTGTCGAGGGCACAGACGCCACGCCTGAATCTCCGTCCACACCTCCGCAATCGCCACGGCAACAGACTCCAGTCAATCGACCCGGACGCCGTTCAACCAGACGCTCGCTGATTCAAACACCCAGTCCGGTTGCGAGGACACCCCCACGCCAGCTACGCGCTTCGCCGGAGGAACTGATTACTACATCCCCCCATGTTCACGAGTTTGCTGAATCGGAACACGACGATGATCACTGCGTGCCGAGTCCAAGCACACCTTCTGTCATCGACGTTGAGTCGGTGGAGTCGTTCGAACAGTCCGAAATCGGTAAACTGTCTGCTATGCTGAATACTGATCTGCATATTAAGATGAATATTGTGCTGAATCTAATGTTGCATGTTCATTTGTTCCTGTGCTTTGTGAAGGTGACGAGGACGAAGAAGCAGAGGCGGCAGCACTTGGGAACGAACTGCTAGCAGACAAGGACGATGGCTTGAACACTGTTGAGTTGGATGACGACGCACAGCGGTTCGGCATGATTGATTCTGGAGACGAGGCCGAAAAAGACGACGTCGAGGAAGGTGAGTACGAGTCGGATGTGGATGTAGAAGATTATTGCGCTTCGGAAGACGTTCACGACGACCCCGAGGAGACAGAGACGGAGGTTGCTGCAGAGGTGCTGTTTGCAGAAAAATTTCTGGAAAGCTTTGGAGGCGAAGACGAAGTAATGGCGGGTAACTTGAAGAACGCTGTACTGCGCGGCATGACGACAAGTGGGTGGGAGGACGTTGAAGAGCCAGATATCGGAGTGAACCTCACGACGCCGTATGAACCTCTCAACAGCACTGGTGCTTATCCTGGCTTACGACAAGGTTATTCCGGACCAACCGCTGAGGTGCTTCGACACGGTGATTCCCCCGTTGCGCTGTTCTTCTTCTTCATGCCGGTAGTGCTGTGGCAGCACATCGCAGCCTGTTCGAACGAATACCACCGCGAAAAGCTCCCTTTACGAGTTGATGAAGCTTTTCGTCGTTACAAGAAGAAGCGACAGAGGAATGAGGGTCTGCCCAGAAAGACCCGTCGTGATATCCAGCACGATATGGAGGTGATGAAGCCGATAATGCCACATGAACTGTGTCGATTCATTGGCTTGCTGGTGGCGAGGACAATTGCGCCGAACCGGGAGAAGCTTTCAAACCACTGGAAAACCGTTGATGTTGGCGCCATTTCGCGTGGATGCTTTGGTTCGGTGCTTTCACGCAATCGGTTCATGGAGATTTCAAGAAACCTACACTTCAATCCAAATGGTGATCGGCGAGCTTCTACTGATCGCGCCTGGAAGATTCGCAAAGTGGTAGAGGTGCTGCAGCGTACATTTGTTCGGGGGTATGTGGCACCATCGCACTTGGCGTTTGACGAAGCAGTCCTGCCGAGCCGGTCGTCGTTTAACAAGATGCGCGTCTACATGAAGGACAAGCCTCACAAGTGGGGCACGAAGCTCTTCATGCTGTGTAGCGCAGTAACTGCGTACTGCATCCGGTGAGTTTTTTTTTGGACGTTTGAGGTACTTATGCTGAATTATGCAGTTTGTTACCAACATTTGTGTTCGTATTATGATGCATATCGACAGCTTCGAAGTGTACTGTGGTAAGAAGCAACACGCAAGTGACGCGCACAAGCCAGACATGAAATCTGGTCCTGCCGCAGTCGTGAGAAACCTGATGGAAGTGTTTGGTCCTGAAGCAAGGAAAGAAGGCATGAGGCTCGTCGTCATTGATCGCTTCTACACGTCTGTGGCTTTAGCCATTCAGCTGCTGCTCATGGGCTTCTACTGCGTCGGAACAATCATGACAAACCGCCTCGGCTACTGCAAGCAAGTGATTGAAAAGAAGAAGACCCGGCCAAAGACAATTCCGCGTGGCTCCTTCAAAGTTGCTCAGTCAAAACTTGTGCCTGGAATGAAAGCTATAAGTTGGTGGGACTCTCGACCCGTGCATTTCCTTTGCACAGGCAGCAGCGCGGCGGTTGACAGAGTATTGCGTCAGGATGGCCCAGAGCAGGTCGAAGTTCCGTGTCCTAGAGCTATAAAGGATTACCACGCCTTCATGGGCGGCGTTGACGTCCACGACCAGTTGCGGCTGCAGCGCTACTCACTGCAGCGTGCACTCCGCTTCAAAAAGTACTATAAGTCGCTCGTGTTGGGCCTGATTGACCTCGCCATCGTGAATGGCTACATCATCCACAAGGCTTATCACCAGAACAAGGAGTCGCGACCTTTGACACACGTGAAGTACATGATCAAGCTGCACCTTCAGCTGACCCAACTGCAAGCCACGGATATGTACGAGGGGAACTCGTTTGGGACACAGAGACCTCCTTCTCCTGCAGCATCTACGCCGATCCCCCTTCGTGATGTTGGAGACCAGTCCAGCCCACACACAGCGAGACAGGTAGACGAGTGGCGAAACAAGGACACGCAGGCGAAGCGTCGACAACGCGCTTGCAAGGTTTGCTCGGCGCTACGCACTGGTGAGCAGCGGGCAACTACTACGACCTACTTTTGCAAGGACTGCAACAGCGTCGGCCCAATATTCCTGTGTATGCGCGCTAGGCGCAACGTCCGCGGCGTGGCCATGACATGCTGGGATATCTGGCACAAGGAGTGGGTGAACGGTACATTGATTCCTGTAGAGAACGCGAGGCCGATCAGGATGCGCCGCAGAGCTGATGGTACTATACCGGGCACGCCATCTATGCATGGTACACCGGCATCGACAGCTTCAAGCAAGAGATGCCGAACGAACACGTAGGAGTTAAATTGCAGATGAAGCTGCCAGTAACGTGAATACATGCTCCATATATTGGCTAGTATTGATCGGTCGATGTGTAGCCAGCCTCCCGTGAACTCATCATAAGTGCATCCTGACCGACTTGTCTTGGCACAAAACTTTGCGTTTACTTTGCTTACATCACCAGCTGCTACAAAAGCTCCCCACTTCACTTGGATCTAGTAATACCCGTAGTGGCTGCATTGACGCATCATTTGCTTGTGATAGCAGCACCAAATCCATAGGGGTGACACCCCCTCTTTCGTATATGGATTGTGAATGGGAAGTTTCGATTTCTAAAATTTTGAAAATGATAGCAGGTGTGCTCCAGTTTCTGTTCCAGTGGTGCCCCGTCCATTTCTGCGTTAAGATGCAATATGCAGTCTCCACATGCCAGTTAGGACGCCGATATGCAGGTTAGATGCACCTTTATCACGACTTTGACCTTCGCCTGCCTATAATCGGCCCTGCCCCGTCTAAAAGTATACAAACCTCAAGCCTAATTATACTGCATATGCAGTTTAGATGTTCCAGCCGGATCCGGGTCTGGAGGGGTTAAACGAACGAGCAGATCACGAATTTTGTTTTGATATTTTTGTTTCTCAGTTAACGCAATCGATATGCTAAATAACGTTGCAAACGTGAGCTGGGTTTAAAGACATAATAACCTTTTTTTTCGTAATCCGGCTATAAATTAGCGATATTAGCCCACAAAAATGCTACATCATCATCATCGTTTTGCGATTATCCTCGTAATAGCTCAATCTATGAAACCTCCAGCGTGACTGAAGAATTGCAGTATTACAAACGAGGTTTTATTCGATGTTATGATCATGATACCTATTCTGCCCTAACCTAAGCGCTTTTTCATCCAGTCATAATCAGGTACACAGAGGTTAGCAGGAAAAGAGCGACAGCAACGCGCTTGTGCGGAGGGAGGTCCTTCTTCGTTGGGGTATTGGGCATGATGATCGGGAGGGGAGAAGTCTGGATGCAGGAAGCTCAAATGAGCTGAAGGCGGCGCCAAATTACTGATCGCTGCCAGTCATTTAGCTGAGTCAAATTTTGATCAATAAAATTCATGTAACATTTTGTGTGGCAAACAAACAAACAGAAACTCGTATAAATTGGTCGGACAGAGAAGTATCTTCCATGGCCTACTGTGTGGATTGAATAGTGCTTTCAACATCGATAGTCCTCATCAAAATACTATCATATATATGGTTCAGCTGTAAAGACGTCCGCCGATCCGATGCTGCAATTGCAGCGTCGAGTTTCATCTGGATGTTTGTTCTGCCTGCAGCACCTGCGATTTAGATTCATGGTGAGGTTGGGCTTCACTGAGAACCAGGTTATCAGCAAAGGAATAATCAATGTCTCGAGCTACTAATTTCAGCATTTTGGACGCCTCGCCTTGTTCTTCAAGTTTCACTGTTATCATTGCTTCATTCAGTCTCATTTGCATCGTATCTTCCAGTTGGGATAAGTCGCATCTTGCTTCATGTCGAGTGTCAATAATTTGACGCAGCAACTCTGTCTAAGCACCCGCAACTTTGTAACAGTCTTGCGCCGAGGAAGGTCTTGCTTGGCGTGTTCGGCGTGTGGTCCTTGGGTAGGCAGGTGACGAGGTTGGTGAAGGGGTTGTTGCTATTGAAAGCAAATTGAGAAGTGATTGAGATTGAGCTGTTTGCTTTTACGGATGTCCTTGAGACCACTAGTGTCCTACCCTAAAGCCTATCCTTCTCTAATCTCAGTTGCTATCTGTTCTACCAATGATCTTGTCTAAAATATCCACGTAGTTGTAGTTTCATCAAAAATCCAGTTCCCATACTGAATATTATCAAATCTTGATGATTTAGACCAATCAAATTAATGATTATCGGACGTATCAGATTCTTGTTCTTATCCTTGAATATCTTGCGCCATTCAGATATTGGTAGACATGCATACGAAAATTTATTGTTCAACCAGATTGGTTGTAGTTGCGGCAATACCTGCCGCTGACGGTAACTGCGTCACAAACTTCCGCTGGCTCATTGGGTACCGCTGTGTCAGTAATACGATCTCCAGATTGTTCAAATGAGTCATTTATTCGCTGCTGTTGCTCGTGTTGCTGAGCAGTGTACGCAGCCTCTTGAGCTTCCGGGTTCTCGCTTTCATCTTGCTCCAGAACGGCTTTTAATTTTTGACATTTGCGACCAGCAGCTTCCTCCATTAATGCAAGACGCGAACCGATGGCCAGAGTAGTATCATTGACAGAGGCTAGGATCGAATCATGACTAGCTTGGAGCGCGTGTTCATGTCTTGACTGTAGTCAACTCTCTGTGTCTCCTAGTATGTAGCGAGTCGAGTGCGCGAGCTCCTCAAATTTGTGCTCCATTTCTACCGATTGTTGGTGGACACGCAGCTGGGCTTGATGCAAGATATCACCAGCACCACCATATTCATCTGGGCATCCTGAAAACGCGACCAGATTTTTATTTTCCATCGTAGGCTGACGACGCCTGATAACCCGCTGGTGGTGGGCATTAAAACAGGGATCTTGAAGTCACTGGTCCTGAAGCTGCTGGTTCTTAAAGGGGCCAGGTGTGAGGTTGCAGAACTTGTTGGTCTGGGGGCTCGTCGGGCTCCCTCTCTGATGTCTGGCGAGTGGTGGTAGCGGCAATTTCATGCAGCATAGCTCCTGTAGCGTCTTGCTGCAGAGATCTCGATTAGTGGGACGTCCCTCCGGTTCTTGCGAGGCGCCTCTCCACTAATGCTGCAGGCTATCACCTGCTATTTGCTTTATCAGAACCCGATAAAACGAGCATGCTCGTCGGTTTCAAAGTGGTTAACACCTTGTCTCCGAACGGTACTCGCCTCTGACGCGTAAGCGTATGTCGTAAGTTACGAGGTACAGAAAGACTTGGTATTTGTATAGACCATGTGTTTCACGTCGGGATAGGTGTATAAGTTGTCAGCAGGTTTTCCGGTCAATGTCGTCAGTCATACGGCATTGTGAGCGAGAAATCGCTGCGCAATGTCGTAACTTACTCCACTTGCAGGCAACATATGGCTGAGGAGGTGCACTGATCTGCAGCTCATTTCAGAAAAGGCATGAAAGAAGGTACGTTGGCTCAACAAACTTTGCATTCAACCACACGAAGCTCACCACTCATCAACTGAAACGCAGCCTACACGCTCACTCACCATTGCTGTCAGAGTCAGAGTCGCCGCCATCGCTTCCTTCATCGCGAACGAGCTGCAGTTCCCGCCGTGTCTTCTTGCGCTTTCCTGCGTTCTTGCCGGCACGACGCGCTTCCCCAGGCCGGCCGGAATGTCCTGCCCGGCGCCGAAGTCGTCGTGCCAGATCTCGAAGCAGGTCTTGGCGATGCCCTTGTAGTCGCGGCGGATCTTGTGGCAGAGCCAACACTTGGCGTTGTCGATCGAGCAGCGCTCGCAGAAGAACGTCGTCGCGAAGGACTTCTTCTTCTCGGTGCGAAGGAGCGCGCAAACCTTGCAGGGCCGTTGGCGCCGCTTCTGAACGCCGGTGACGGTGACCCAGTCTTCCGACTGCTCGAGTGCGTGCGCAAGGCGGACTGGTGTTCGCCTACGCTTCTGGCGGGAGGGAGGTGGCGTCACTTCGACCCCTGCAAAGTCCTTGGCCTTCAGTTGCAGGAGCTGGTTCTGCAGGACTGTGGACCACTCCGAGCGCTTCATCGAGACGGTGCCCTTGATCTTGGCCGCCTCCATGTGGGTCAGCAACGCGTTCACCAGCGCCAGATCGAGGAACCCCAAGAACAAGCCGTTGTAGTACTTGGAAAACCGCGTGGACATTTGCAGAGAGAAGCTCTGGAGACGGAGTTGATCGTGGCGATCTACTCCGCCCATCCAGTTCTGGTAGTCCTTCACCGACTGGGGACATCCAACTTGAATCGAACCCACCCGCTTGACCTTCCTCTCGAGCGTGGCCGGCGTCATGGCAGAGACCGTGCAGAGGTAGTAGACCGGCTTGCGGTCCCACCAGAGGCCCGAGATCATGGCGGGGATTGAAACAGAGCGCGTGAAGACGAAAGAACCCCTTGGGATGCTTGCAGGGCGGGTCTTGTGCTCGGACTTGATGCTCTTGTCGAACCCCAAGAGGTTTGTCATGATCGTTCCGACGACGTACACCTTCATCTTGAGCTGCTCGACGGCGAGAAGAACCGAGGTGTAGTATCGGTCGATGATTACAGCATGCCAGTTGTGGGGCGATTGAGGAGTGAATGCAGCCTTCAGGTTCGGCAAGACAGCCACTGCTCCAGTCTTGGCGTCAATTCCAGTATCTCCTCCATCGTTGTTCCGCTTGCCCACATAAACTTCGAATCTAGATCAGTTGCGACATAAAGATGTGTTAGCATTTATTGCACGTCGTATGTTACGACATAGAAACAAGATTTAAAAAAAAACATGTGGCAGTACGCTGTCTTTGCGCCACACAGCATAAATAGTTTGGAACCGTATCGGTGCGGCTTGTCCGACATGAACATGCGCGTCGTGTTGCGCTTCGACGTGGCAGGAAGAACGCCTTCATCAAAAGAAAAGATGGCTGGAAGCGACCAACCAGCCAAGAAACGTTCTTGGATCTTGTCCACTACAGGACGCAGCTTCCACAGTTTATCGCGACCGTGTTGTCGACAAAGTGAAGGTCACGCAGGATGTTTTGGCAGCAATCGCGCGACATGTACCGCCCGAAGAGTCCGGCTGGAATGGCGCCGTCCTCGACCATGGACCAATGCGCAGCAAAGCTCCTCTTCTGAGGACACAGCATGCGCGCCACTAGAAGCCCAACCACACGCAAAATCTCGTGGGCACCGTACTCCTCGGGTCCTTTCAAGCGCCGTGCAATCTGCGCGGCGGTCTCACGTTGACGTCCGGTCTGTAGCGCCGCCATCCTTTCTGCCCGCTTCCCAACTTGCTGCAAAAAGTAGCGGTTAGTCTCCTTTGCAATCGAAACCCACACGGTTTTCGGTACGAAGAAAAATAGTGTCAGGAGTGGCGATCGCCACACATCCAGCAGCTCTCCAACAGGTCGGGCCTCGTCCGCATCCAACCCAGGGTATGCAGGAGTACCGGTCTCCAACTCTGTCATGGCTGGGGTCCACTGCATTGCCCGAAGCGCTTCTGCGCGCTGTTTGAGAGCTGCTTTGCTCAGTTCAACGTTGCCACCAATATGCAGCGATGCCAGAAAAGCCTCGTCCATCTTGGCGGCGTCGCTGTCAGAGATTTCGTCGCCCCCCCCCCCCCCCCCCCCCCATCGAACTCGTCGCTTCCACAGTCGCCGTCGTCGTCGCAGATGCCAGCACTATCGCTCTCATCAGAGCTGAAATCCTCATACTCACTGCTGCTCTCCCCGGTCTGCAACACGTTCACGTCGGCGTCGAGTTTCAGCGGGATCCGTGTTTGCCGTGAAGGAGCAATAGGTGAAGTAACAGCACGTTCGTCTTCCCCCTCACTCTCCAGTCCCGACGCATCCGACAGCAGGCGCAAACTGGCTGCTGCATCTCGCTGCTCATCGTCAGCTTGCAGGTCTCCGTCCTCCCCTCAAACATGCTCCTCGCCGTGCTCACCGCCGCCACCCTCCTCTCCAACATGCTCTTCGTCCTCCACCGGCAATCCCGACTCGAAGGCGTACTCCACCACGGCACGCTCACCCACCAGCACGTTCTCGCCCTCCGGGCTTTTGTATGTCCACTCCGTCTGAATGCCGGTTGGCCGCTTACACGTCCACCCCGCCGCCCTGAGCTGCCGCCATAGGTGTCCGAAGTCAACGTCGTGTGGTGCCGCGGCGGGGGCGGCGGGTTTCTCTCGACGACTAGACCGCATGCACGCCAGTCCGCAAATTCTTGAATGAACGGTCTGGACCAGAGTGCCATCCATCACCCATCCGAACCCATCCTCTGACTCGGTTTTGTGACCTTGTCGCAGAGACCTCTCGCAGCTTATATGCAACGGTTGTCTGAAAAACACTTGATTAAAGTATGGGAAAATCGTGCTCATACTTTAATCAATTGTAACTCGCTCAATGTCGTATGTTACGACATAGCAAAAAGGACATGTCGTTTCTTACGACGTTAGGAGACAAGGTGTTAACTTAATTAAATACGACCCAAAGTGAACGTGTTAATCCTCGCGAACCTAGCCCGTGGGGTTTTATCGGTTCGCCTACAATTAGGGGAGCGAAGGTTCGCTTAATGTTTATTCATGGGGTGCGTTCGCCCCAGTAATACACAGCACCTTTGCCTGCTGTTCAGTCATAGAAATAGATGATTGTGCTCCAGTCTCGCGTTTAATTGCTGCAGAAATGTGCTGCATCATAATTCGCCACTCAGAATAGGTTTCCCGCTTCCTCCTCGTAAATAGATCTCCTGTGCCTGCTCCTCCCTGGTTGCGCTAGGCTTCGATGCGCTTCGCTTCAGACCGGCGAAAAATGTTTTCATATCATCAATGTAGGCGACAGCGAGTGGCAGTTTCTTCTGCCGGAAGATGTCTTTAATAACACTTCGATAGCCGCTGAGGGTTGTAGCCTTGAGAGTTTTTCAGTATCGTTCATCTTAGCTAGCAAAAAGGCCTCAAAATCTTTCGGCGTAAATACATTGACATCAATTTCACCGTTAGAGTCCAAGTATCTCGCAGAATCCGTCTTAGCCGCGTGAATCCATGCAGTAATGCCGCGCCGATAGCTGCGGTAAGCCGTTTAAGTCCTGGAGGTTGTACATGCGTGGCGAACATTCTCCGCGTTGAGAGACTCGGCGGGTGGCGTTAAGGAGCTCGGAGTAACACCACTGCTTCTCGCAATAATGGTGGGGTCTTCGGGGGAGGACGATCGCGCAGAACGGGATGGGGGCATGGGGAAATGCTGAGGGTTGGGAACTGGAGACTATGTGAATCTGAGCGATTCTAGCCAATGATATAGCTCAGTTTGTCGTACGACGAGTTGTCGTACGAAATGCACGTCAAAAACATTGTTGACTAGAAAATAGGACACATAGTAAAACTTAGTCTAAATCTCGATGATAATTCACATTGATGGCAAAACATAAGACAAGCTGTCAGACGGCAGCTCTCAAAAGAAAAGATATCTTTTACAAAAGCGCATGAATCAGCGATGCAGGGTCGCCGGTAGTAAATGGTCGATAATGTAGTAGTACTGTATTGTTCTAGCCAAAATAGTTGAAACCGTCAGCTTATCCCAGATGATAACTTTCCAAATACGATAGTAAATATGTTTGACGTAGAATCCGATTTCGCGGTCAGACTTGCCGAATTCGGACTCCCTCACACGATACACCTCTTTAACAAATGCTCTCGCCAGCTCCGAAATGTAGGGAAAACGCTCAAAACCCGGGTAGCCTATAATTCATCATCCTACCTTAATGACATTTGCTCAACCTGCATAACATATGCTAGCCGACATGATTTATAGGGGAAACGTTGAAGTTCTGCTGCCCTTGTTGATTGTAACGAAGCAATCAGTGGTGCTTAGGTATGTTGCCATTATTTTGACAACATGTGGATTCGACAGATAATGGATACCTTGTGAGCACTGCCGCTCACTGAAAAGGGATTGATACTCATTTGGGTGGTTGAATATTCATATTATTTTAATTGAATATCCATATTCATTTATTATCTTTGTTTAATCTTCAAGAATGAATTAAATATTCAATTTATTAATAGGCATACTCATTTCTGAAATTATGAACTGATGCCTATCTTTTAATTGCTAAATGACAAGTGGTACGTCGAAAATACCCTCGTGCTAACATTTTACCATCATGGAGATCGCTTTTTGTGTGCAGCATACACTTACAACGTTGTTCAATCCACTTTAAAAACAATTATGTAATCCTTAAATGACCCACCCTGTCCAAAGCAAGGTACTGTCCGTAAAGTGTTATATTTGACGCAACAGATTTGCCCAAAGGATACTTTACTCTCCCGCATTTCATGCAACATGCGTGCGTTTTTGTCCTCCTTGTGATCCTGCTTGCGCTGATCCACCAACTTCAGTAGATAGTCCTCTTGTTTGTGGTGGAAAGATTCACGCTGATCTATAGCCCGTTGTAGTGGTGATGACAGTTTTTCAAGCCAAGCTCGCCAGCATTGACAAGCTGTTGTCACTGGCATGGCTCGATGATCTTCTCGCAACACAAATACTGCATGCATTTACGTCTACCGAGTGTCATCGGATGATGCTCTGGCGCTGCTATACCTGGGCGCTACTACATGTCGTACGTGGAATGTGGCTAGGTCTGCAAAGCCTGCGTGGCAAGGACGCGCGACGTGTTGATGTCCAAGATCGACGCACGTATCATCGTTCATGTTTGCGAGTGTGATTAGGAATACCGCTGCATAGGATTAGCACGAGCAAAGCCAATGAACTAGGCAAGCACGTAGGGGTCAGTGTAGTTCCAGCTTTTATTGTATCTCACTTTTCAACTTACCTCCACGAGTTCAAGTCCGTGGCCTCGTGGTACTCGTAGTTTCTGTTCTTCCGGCTGTTCATCTATAAAACCGAGTTGTCTGGTGTCGCCCTTGCTTGTAAGAATAGGAGCTGCACTTTGCTTCTCTGTGAAGCGGTTGATAGCGTTTGGGATTTTTGTAGAAGTATTTGAATTACCTTCTGTCGCTTACGACGTTCATCCCCCTTTCCCAGTTAGTGCGATAGAAAGGGCAAAAAATGCGCCCTGGTATCACGAAAGGGATAATATCGACGATCAAACTGAATATGTATCAATTATTAAAAGTGTTTAGCTTGAACATTGTATTGAGTATGCCGGTCAACTTGCCACTTTAGAAACGTTCGGACGAATGGCAAATCCCAGCCAGCGGCGAAAAGTGCTACAGCAGGTACATGTCTGTGCTCGGGTACGTCAAGGGGGAGCTCATTCTGATGGTGTCTCTATGTTTAGCACCAGGCTCACTCAGCCTATTATTGGATTGCTCGCTGCGTCCATGACACCTCGAGTAAAGACGAAAACGCGCCCCCGAACTCGCAGCACGAAGACGCCGGCGCAAGCGCGACCGATGCCAAGCCCGGGCCCGTAGACAGCGAGACCACTAAGGGAACTGCAATTCCACCATGGTTACCTTCCCATCGCGGTGTTCGCATGCCGAAAAAAGATACAAATCCAGCGCCGCTTGATGACGCAGAGTCCCCACCAACCTTGACAAACATGCTGATCCCGACAACATCGTCCCCGATCCTGCTCGAAACCTGACCGCTATCATCCCCACGGTCAAGACTACAGCTCCGTGAGCGCCATCGCCCGCGGCGAAAGCGCCATATCGTCGCAGAGTCGTACCAAAAGCGCTGGGCCCCAGCGCACGGTGCCATCATCACTGACGATAAACCCGACAGGACCGATGCGAACAAACGGGTCGTGGTTCTTCCTGCTCGCCCTCTCGATCAGTTTGTGCCAGCCGGGTGGCCATTTCACGTAGCCCATCTCCGCGAGCGGTACAACCCGCTTGACATCTTCTTTCCTGGAGGCCCCACTTCAGGTGATGTGACAGCTCTTCTGACTACCGCGTGGGGCACGTTGATGCACATGTATTGCAACCCGAGTTGTTGCTCCCTACGAGGACAAGTACGGGTGCAGGGTGGCGGAATCGGTGACAGCCCGCCTAGTGAGAAACGCAAAAAATAAAGAGCTATCTGTCGTCGCTGCGATCGACATCACACGACGGCGAGGTGTTAAGATAGTACTTCGGCGAGCGGGGACACGTGAACATATCGCACCCACAACGTAGACTACCGCTTGGTCATGACACAGAGGCCAGAGACACCCAAACCTCCCTATTCGTGTGGATATTAACGCTCAGTACTTGGGCAGCCTCATCAGGTTCGTAAACTACTCGTGCGCACCTGTGGTCGGCTTCCGTGGAGTGGCAAATGCCCGGTGAACGCCTATCGTGGTCGCCACTACACACTACGTGCACGAGGGAGTAGAGAACACCGTGTATTATGGGGAAAACCTGTGGTTTGTGTACCGTTGCAATCTCGACAGCACGATCCCTACCAAACTGATGAGGAGATGCAGCAGTAGCAAGGGAGGACCAATTATGTGCATAGGAAGCATGCTGCACGGAGCATGCACACATGAGTTCATGTTTGACCAGCGTTTTGCTCTTGAAATTGCTTGTGCTGCTCGAGACTAGAAGGTAAGATGGACTTTGGCGTACAAGCCACACCAGCGAAGGCATATTTGGCGCCAAAATGGAAGTACGGATCCCGTTTGAAACGGCAATATTTGTGTTTGTCGTGCAAGGTTAAGTTGCGCGCGAATCCACTATCGGTGTTGGCGTTCAGGCTTTCACATTCCACACTTCATCGGTGGTAAGGAATCATTGTATTTGGTAGAGTCGTTCCAAAAACCGGAGCAGTTGTGCTTACTCCATATAATGCACCCATCCGCAGCAAAACAAGTGGTACCGGTGACGAACACCGAGTGAAGCCATACGTTGTACATGTCGTTCTTGATGCCTGCATTCGATGGCAACTGGACCTGCATCTCACTACCACATCGTTGTGAGAACATGAATACGTACAGAAAGCATATGAACACGCACGCGGAGATTTTTGCCATCCATGAAGCCCCCTGTGTAATTCAACAGTGGCTCGCGTGCCTCGACCAGCTTAACCAGATTGCCTTGGCTTCAAGGTGATGGTCATGAGATGCGCGCAGGGGCGTAGCCGTTCAGCGTCTGTGATAGTGCCTCTTCGTCCTTTCTTAGCGTTCTTGACAGTGTTCTGGGGGGGGGAACACTCCAAACAACATGCACAACGTTTTGTCTTCATAGAGCATACATAGAAGCGCAAGATGAGCCCCGTGTCCTGGTAATGATAACGCAGCTTTGTGGGTTGATCCTTGGACGCTGAAGGTAAGATGTAGTAGAAGCGAGCAAATCTGCGCAAGAGTTGATAAAACGCTGCTCTGCACCGATGTTAGACTAGACATCGTACGTAGGCTCCATGCTAATGTCATTCACAGCATATCTGGTTAGATTCTTAGCATTCAAAACGTTCGTGGCGTGACCGTTCTTGTACAGGGCCATCCACACGGAGTGTCCAGGCACTGCGAGGTCATGTAACGCCGCGTGCGCATCGCAATGCTCCATGCCTACTTCATCAGTATCGTGTGGATGTTGTGGCGAGCCTCACACAGCAACAGCATGCAACTATCATCATCTTCGCTCATCTAGCGCGGAGGCGGACTGGAAGACAGATGAACTTCATGGAAAATCTCGGAAGATTTTGTGGCACTTGTGTTCAATAGAAAATGGCTGGATACAGTTAAACAGACTGTAAACGGTCCGTGTTCGGTTCAAACGACGGGCTATCTAATTCGACCAGAGTAGCTGCTAAAAATGCAATTTGTGATAGAGGAAATTTGCGTTATTGCGATATACACGTCGCCAAACCTCTGCATATCTGCTGCAAATATGTTGGGTGATTTGTTAGGTTTTGGTAGGCGTTCATTGGAAGAGGTGCTATTTAATTAAATCAACCGGGCCAGCGGAACTGGACTTTGCTGTCACATCTCTCGGTGAGAATCTCTGTTTAAGATAGTCCACACGCTCCAACATTATTCATCGAAGTATTACCCCCCCCCCCCCCCCCCCGCGAAGCACTCTTAGTTCCACCGTTTGCCGAAACCCTATACACAATAAAATATATCGTCAGGATCGGCTCCTTTAGTAAACTATATATAAAAGGAAACGTGTATCGGTTAATGCCCCTAACCCGGACCCGACATGCCATCACTAACGTGTGTTACCGTTAGAAACATGTACCTTTCTGGCCGAATAGTGTCCAACTCGTGCAAAGACGACGCAAATACAAACCTCATTAAAGAGAAGACGGTCTATGCAAATGTTGATATTTAGAGACTAAACACATATGTCTATCAGGACTACATGCCACGATTGCGCAGCATTTGGCTCCAATCCTCAGCTTTTAGCTGAATGAGCTCAATGTGGAGCCGCTTCGGAAACTACACGTGCGACATCTTGGGATTGCCATCCGCAGTGCGTCGGTAGTTGTACAAAATGAAAGCATTGATGATAACGAGATCAATAAGCATCAGAAACAACGATTTGTAGTATATTTTGTACCGTCGAGTGAATTGAAGAGAGTGTCTGAATTCATAGAGGTAGAAAACACATTAGCCCATAGATATAAAGCTGTACATGCACAATAGCAAGAGTTACCTTTGCAAGCGTTGCTGGTCGTGTACGTCAACGCCTCCCATGTACGACTGATAATCCTTTAACACTCTTGGTGTCATCAGCTCAGCTTGCTCTGTTGTTTGCTGGTCACGTCATACAACCCGATCTTGCTTCCCACTACCTTCAGTCGCAAGAATGTGAATACCCTGATTGTCATATCAGCGAAATGCCATCATAGCTGGAACATGGAGAGAATCAACCATCTGAAAGCTTTCTTTCTCTACGTCCTTGGGCCGCTTATTCGACGCTCGTCGCCCGTTTTTCAGCTTTTTTGGGAGAATGGCTTCACATAGACCTAGCCTGTTCCTCATGATTGTTCCAACGGTGTAGGTAGAACTTCATAGTAATGAGCGGCATCGGTAGAACCACCGACGTATAGAATCGGTCCGTGACAATCAGGCAGAAATCAGAAGGTCCAGTAGGTCCGAACAAGTGACGGAGATTCCGCACCACAGCTGCTGGGCCAGACTTCTCATCAGGGAACGTACTATCAGCTTGCATCTGGCGCTTTCCACAGTAGGCCTCGAAACTGTATCGCACACAATAAAAATACACAGCATTGTATTATCACGATAAGACAAATTTAGGACCCAAAAAACTCAGAGCAAGCCCAAAGGCATGACCTTCCTTACCGAATACAATACGCGGTCTGTGAACAGCATAGCATGAAAAGTTTGGTTCCCCACTTGTGGGGCTTGTCTTTCACGTAGACTTGCAAACGGTTGAGTGCTGACCGCGAAGGAAGCATCGCTTCATCAAAAGCCATGACTGGGGGTGGGATATAATTGGCTTGGAATGTCTCCTGCAGAACATCGATGACAGGACACAACTTCCAAGCGCGGTCGGTCTGTGCCCGCGGGTTTCCGTCGTCACTGAAATGAAGATTTCGCGATATGTGTGCAAATCGATCGCGCTTCATGAAGGAGTTGAAGCAGCCTCGAGGTATTGAGCCTTCATCGGTGGTCTTCCAGTCGTGCTCGAACTTCTCATTCTTTGGCGCGATGGTGCTTGGAATCAGCAATCCAATGAAGACACAAAACGCTCGACCAGATATCTCAGGGGTGCGTTGGAGTAACGCGTTTATTTGCTCGGGGGGAGGGGGGGGGGGGGGAGGGGGGGGGGGGGGAGGGGGGGGGGGGGGAGGGGGGGGGGGGGGGGGGAGGGGGGGGGGGGGGGAGGGGGGGGGGGGGGGGGGGGGGGCTGTACTTTGAAGTCCTTGTGTTTCAGTTTGCGAGCCTGCCGCTTCTCGTGCTGTGCTGCTACTCTCGTGTCGAGGTTTGCCTCGAAGTAGTTATCACTTGCCCCAGCAATTGCCTCCCGCATGTGCAGAGGGGCAAGCCGGAAAAATCCCCCCATCGATGTTTCAGCAGCAGTGAGTGTATCATCAGTAGGATCATAGTCTCCATCATAGATCCCAGGATAGTCCTCCTTCATCAAATCATCAGGCCGGGCATCGTACGATTAGTGCATGTACGGATAGGAAGTCACATTGCTCGGTTCCGTCCACCCGTTGAATTTCATGTCACTTAATACAGCCTTGCTCACGTTGCCCGCGCAATCTCCACCACCCCGCTCACTGCATTAAGCAGTTCTGGTTCAAAATGTAATTCAGAAGCTGTGCTAGCATTCTCAACAGCACTTTCCGAGGGCCCGAGGTCATCATCCTTGCTGTAGACAGACGCCCCCTCGTTGCTGTCGTCCGAATCAAGCCGAGCGTAGTCGTTCAGATTCTCATTAGGCGATACAATGTTCGGGTCAACTGTAAAATTGCACGGTACACAATAGAGTCAGCAAAGCGTATCGATATCGTTTACATACACGATTTTCTCACCGTTTACGTTTGCAAGACCCTCATTGGTTTCTTCACCTACCGATACGTGCATGACGTCGCGGTTCTCACAGTGCTCGCTGTCCGACGCCACATACTCACTACACGAACTGTTAGCGTCTTCAAATTCAACGTCAAGGTTTCGGCGCGAAGACGGAGATGCATGAACAATTTTATTTGCCGCACTCACAAGCGTCGACGGAGGATTTCCAATTGATGCTGTTGTCTTGAGGTTGTCAGCCGTCACGTCCTCGCAGACCACTGATATTTTCCGCAATAGTCATGTTGTATCAAACATCTTACGCATCACGTGCGTTTTAACACTCGCGTTGATTTTTCGCATGGGTTATTTGTCGTTGCGTAACCCGTGGGTGTGTGGAAATCTTGCCATCGCCAAAATAAACTATTTATCCACAGCTTCTCAAAATAATCAGCAAATGATTTGAGCGCTGGAACCTTTCTCCACTGAGCAATAATGGTATCACGAATCCAATAGTACTCCAACAGATTTCCAGAGTAGTGCATCGCTATGATACCACTGTCTCGGTAGAGTCCTCTAGCTGTCGTGATCGCTTTCTCACTGTGACGGGGCACACAGCACCTTGCACAGAGGAAGTGCTAGAGAGCGTAAGCTCTCGGTGAGCAACTGTAATGGGTCTGCTTAGACCCACTACTTAAGCTTACACGTGTGCGCACGTGTATGAGGAAGCGTAGGAGTAATTTACTTAAGTTTAGTATACTTGTATCCGCAAGTATACTGAAACCTAGATAAAGGAACCGAACGATAGCTTTGGTGCCAAATGAGAACTGTATTGATTGTAAATGGGGTTTCCTCCTAAAACTGATATTTCTAATGAGAGGTTCTGCCATTGG